>NW_017673864.1:4535-70000 GCF_001879085.1 Nicotiana attenuata | reverse complement strand
TATATATATATATATATATATATATATATATATATATATATATATATATACACACACACACACACACACACACACACTCCCTCCATTCCAATTTATGTTAACCTGTTTGACTGGGCACAGAGATTAAGAAAAATTGAAGACTTTTGGAATTTGTGGTCCTAAACAAGTCAAAAATGGGCCCAGAGTATTTGTGTGGTTATAAAAACTTCTCATTAAGGGTAAAATTGTAACTTTAAGCTAAATTGTTACCAAATTTAGAAAGGGTTCATTCTTTTTGGAACAGACCAAAAAGAAAATAGGTTCACATAAACTGGAACAGAGGGAGTATATATATATGTGCTCCATCCCTACAAAAAAACTAGTCAAAAAAATTTATTATATGCTACTTACAAGCACAAGTAACTTGAGTTGAAAAGAATAAAGTTTTCTACATACAGGAACAAAAAGAATTACTAACCAGCAATGTGAACTTTGAACTTGCTGCTATGGAGGAGAATGAAGTTTTCTTTGTATTTGCAAAAAATAAAAAAATAAAAAGATTTGACTATTCATTCCTTTTGGAAGATAGGAGCAGACTAGCGGACAAGAAAAAGAACCGAAAAAGACCATTAGGGCTTCTAGCAATAAAAAGGGTCTTGAATTTTAAATTTAATGTTTCAGTTCCTTTTTAAAACTTTTGAGTAATTATAAGTTGAATTTTGAGAATTTCTGTATTATATTAAGGACTAGTACACTATTACTTACATATATACGCGACTTACATAATCCATATTGGTGAATTAATCAAACTAGGCACATAAAGAGACAAAATCAAATTTAACCAACTCAGTGTGAAATTTATAGTATGCAACTTTCATATTGTCTGGAGGAGAATAGTACGAAGGTATGTGAACAAAGAAAATGTCCCAATTTCAAAAAGTAGTCAACCATCACTATTTTTTTTCCAAAAGAAGTTCTCTATCTCAGCAACATTCTCGACAGTAGTAAAACAGCTCTAACTTTTTAAGAGCAGTGTCTGATGCTGACCGTGTAAAGGTAAACTTCTGAATTTTTAAGAATCTTATTCTTAAGTTCTGGTCATTGTTTAGATGTTTGTAGTCCTTTATCTAGTTAGCGTGTAGCAGATTGTACTTTCTGGATATGTTTGTCTTACTTCGGCAATTTGCTTCTTTATGAACGTTGTTTCTCTGAAAACTAGTCCTCTGATTATCTTATCAATTTACTAGTCTTCTCACATTCAGGCGCGTTGAGTACCTTTGTCCCTCTACAATCTTGCAGACCTGGATATATATATATATATATATATATATATATATATATATATATATATATATATATATATATATATCGTTCCACGTCTAAAAGTGACCTGCAACGTCCCCAAGAGAGGAAGCACGATATTCTTGAGGTTTGGAGCTTTGCCTTTTTATTTATTTATATGCTTTATTTGGGACACATCGCGACAGAGGCATAGTTGACTAATTGATTTTTTTTTTAATATAGAAGTACAGTGTCATTTGAGCGTTAAATTAATTGTTATTGGTGTTGTTACTTTGTTTCTAAGTTGCTGCACTTCATATCAGTTACCTATTTTCTGTTCTGGGAAAAATGCATGTTGATATCGATTTATCTATTATTAGGATCCACTGATCCACTACGCGATTTTACTTGATAAGGGTGTGGTAGAAAAGAGAATGTGAATAAGAGAAAGCGAATCTTATTTTATATTTTTGATTTATAATTGCAAGTAGTGATTTTGATGCAAGTAAGATAACTTAGTGATGTGCAAATTTTCAATCACCTGTACACATCATTAAAGTAAATAAAATCTTCTGTTTTCTTTTTTTATGGTGAGGGAAGGTCTGTCCTGCTTTGCCACGGCCTATATTGGTGAATGATTGCTATTTTTTAGTCCTGTGTTATGATCCATATTCCATCTTTAACACATTTCGAAAATAATGTAAGGTATCTAGTATTGTTGACACTACTTAAATTTCATCTCTTCTGTTTGTTTTTCATTTATGTTCAGTTAATCGGCACCTGCTGGTGTGTTCCAGTAGGAAGGCCACGTTGCATTTTCCTTTCATTATTTTGATTCAATGAAAACCTTGGAGGTGCACTGACACACCATCTGTTGGGCTCATGCCCATGTTGTCCAGCCAAAGGGCCAATGGCCTAATTATATTCTCTTTTGGTTTCCATTCGTATTCGGAATTGGATTCGGTTTTTGTTCCTATTTAGAGTTGGTTTTGACTTTAAGAGAAAGCACCACTCATGATCTATAAATAGGAAAACCTTGGAGAATTAGTCTATGCTCGTTGATACAAGTCTTTGAAATACTTAAGCACATAAGAGTGGTTTAGAGAGAGCTTTCATCAAGAGAGAAGAGAGAAGAAAAGTATTTGTTTTGCTGCAGATTTTTATTCCGACCAGCCAACTTCAAATCACGTTTTTAATTTGTTAACCGTTGGATCGGGCTAAAATTTTGACCGAGTGTTTGCAACATCTTGATCTTGGATTTGAACGGTGTGGATCGGATTTGGAGACTCGTAGCATCTGATTTCGAGCCGCAAACAACAACTTCAGTTTTTTGGATTATCCTCTTTCTTCAATTGATTAGTTGTTGCTCTTGTTACTATTGTTGCTCCGTGTTTAGCACTTGTAGCGTAGAAAATTTGGGGAACTTTTGTAACCCTCTTATTGTTATAGTGGAACTTTTTGGATCTTTGTGATCCCGTGGTTTTTACCTTCGATTTGAAAGGTTTTTCCACGTTAAAATTTGGTGTTCTTTATCTTCTTTATTTTCGGGTTTGCCTCTTCCTCAACATAACAGTGGTATGAGTCTTGGTTATTTATCCGGGTTATTACAGAATGGAGGCGAATATGAGCAAGATGGTATGTTTAAATGAGAGAAATTATAATATTTGGAGAAGCAAGATGAAAGATTTGTTGTTCGTGAAGAAGATGCATCTACCCGTTTTTTCAGCTCATCAACCCGAGATTATATCCGATGAAGATTGAGATTTCGAGCACCAACAAGTATGTGGATATATACGACAATGGATTGAAGATAATGTTCGCAACCATATTGTGAACGAGATACATGCGAGATCATTGTGGGAAAAGCTAGAGACTCTTTATGCTTCATAAACCGGGAACAACAAATTATTTCTGCTAAAGCAATTGATTACCTTTAAATACAAGGAAGGCAGCCCTATCCTTGATCACATAAATGATTTTCAGGGCGTCCTTGATCAACTATCTGGAATGGGAGTTAATTTTGATGATGAGATACAAGGACTTTGGCTTCTTAATACTCTGCCAGACTCTTGGGAAACTTTTCGTGTTTCTTTGACAAATTCAGCTCCTGGAGGTAAGGTGACCATGGAATATGCCAAGAGTGGTGTGTTGAACGAGGAAGTAAGGAGAAAATCTCAGGGTTCGTCCTCACAAGCAAATATCTTGGTTACAGAAGACCGGGGGAGAGATAGAACAACAGGCTCAAGGAATAGAGGTAAAAGTAGAAGTAAGTCAAGGTCCAAATACTATAATGTTATATGCAACCACTATGGCAAGAAAGGACACATCAAAAGGTTTTGCCGCAAGTTGAATCAAGACACTAGAGAAGGAAAGAAAGCTGAAAATAACGAGAACAATGTTGCTGCTATTGTTCGAGATGACCTTCTTTTTGCTTATGATGAAAACGTCATCAATTTGGTATCCCATGAGACTAGCTGGATAGTAGATTCTGGAGCTACCTCACATGTCACACCAAGAAAAGATTTTTTCTCATCTTACTGCTGTTGATTCTGGAGTGTTAAAGATGGGCAATGCCAGTGAAGTTAAGGTGTTTGGTGTTGGCAGAGTTTGTTTGAAAACTAATAATGTTTCAACGTTATTTCTTCAAGATGTCAAGCATGCTCCAGACTTTCCTTTCAATTTGATCTTCGCAGGAAGACTAGACGATGAAGGTTACCATAATGCCCTCTTTAATGGCCAATGGGAAGCTCACTAAGGGCTCGTTAGTAGTGGCTCGAGGAGTCAAGTCTGGTCATTTATATGTGACACATGGCTCTATTCTTAATGACTCAATAAACCTGGTGGAAAGTGTTACTTTATCATAATTCTGGCACAGAAGATTGAGTCATATGAGCGAGAGGGGGATTATGTGTTTGTCTAAGAAAAGTTTGCTTTGTGGAGTGGAACAAGCAAAGCTAAAAAGGTGTATCCATTGTTTAGCTGGCAAACAGAAAAGGGTTTCCTTTTATAGCCATCCTCCCTCAAGAAAGCCCTATTTACTGGAGCTAGTACACTCTGATTTATGTGGTCCTTTTAAAGTAAAGTCAAAAAATGGGTGGTACTTTACTTTGTGACCTTCATTGATGATCATTCTCGTAAGCTCTGGCGTGTATCCTTTTGAAATCTAAAGATCAAGCACTTGGCTGTGTGTTTAAGGGGAATCAGGCTTAGCTCGAGAGACAGACGTGGGAATAAACTTAAAATTTGTATTATGCACTGACAATGGTGGTGAATATTATGGTCCCTTTGATAACTATTGCAAGGAACAAGGAGTTCGTCATCAGAAAAACTCCGCCCAAGACGCCTCAGTTGAACGGTTTGGCAGAGAGGATGAATAGAACTCTAGTTGAGAGAGTTAGATGCTTACTTTCAGAGGCTAAACTTCCAAATACATTTTAGGCGGAAGCACTTAATACTGTTGCCTATGTTATCAACTTGTCTCCTGCTGTTGCTTTGGATGGTGATGTCCCAGACAGAGTTTGGTTCACCAAAGATGTTTCTTATGATCACCTGAGAGTTTTTGGGTGTAAAGCTTGTGTGCATATTCCTAACGATGAGAGATTGAAACTGGATGTCAAAACTAAGCGGTGCATCTTTATCGGTTATGGTCAAGATGAGTTTGGGTATCGTTTTTATGATCCAGTTGACAATAAACTTATTAGAAGTCGTGATGCAATATTCTTTGAAGACCAAACTATTGAAGATATTGACAAAGCTGAGAAGATAGATTCTCAGAGTAATGAGAGCTTAGTTGATATTGATCCAGTTTCAATTGATAAGGCACCTATTGCACATGAAGGAACCCTAGACAATGATAGAGATAGTGATTAAGATCAAAATGATCATCATGGTATAGATGTTATGGATGCTCCAGTTGATGAAGTTGTGGTTGATCAGCAACCAATTCCCGCAAAGGTAACTACTTCGAATGCTCCTGAAACCTCTCTTAGAAGATCTACAAGGGAGAAGAAAAAATCCATGCGCTATCCTCCTGATGAGTATGTACTTTTGACTGACATGGGAGAATCTGAGAATTATGATGAAGTCATGCAAGATAATCACAAAGATCATTGGATAGAAGCGATGGAAGATGAGATGAAGTCACTCCACGAGAATGACACATATAAGTTAGTGAAATTGCCGAAAGGTAAGAGAGCTGTATCTAACAAATGGATATTCAGAATAAAGCAAGATAACCATACCTCTGCGCCTAGATACAAGGCGAGGTTAGTTGTTAAAGGTTTTGGCCAGAAGAAGGGAGTTGACTGTGATGAAATTTTCTCCCCTGTTGTGAAGATGTCTTCTATTTGTGTGGTTCTAGTCTTAGCCGCAAGTCTAGATTTAGAAGTTGAGCAGATGGATGTCAAGACTACTTTTCTTCATGGTTATTTAAATGAGGAGATTTATATGGATCAGCCTGAGGACTTCGTAGTTAAGCTTGCAGATAAGCATGTGTTTTGCAGAAAATTGGCAGGCATAAAGCCTGTCAATAGTTCCTCTACTTGAAGACACATTTGGCCCCTTGGCTGGAGGGGGAGTTTGTTGGGCTCATGCCCATGTTGTCCAACCAAAGGCCCAATGGCCTAATCCTATTCTCTTTTGGTTTCCATTCCTATTCGGAATTGGATTTGGTTTTTGTTCCTATTTAGAGTTGGTTTTGGCTTTAAGAGAAAGCACCACTCATGATCTATAAATTGGACAACCTTGGAGAATTATTCTATGCTCATTGATACAAGTCTTTGAAAGACTTAAGCACATAAGAGTGGTTTAGAGAGAGCTTTCATCAAGAGAGAAGAGAGAAGAAAAGTATTTATTTTGCTACAGATTTTTATTCCGACCAGCCAACTTCAAATCACGTTTTCTAATTCGTTAACCGTTGGATCGGGCTAAAATTTTGACTGACTGTTCTTAACATCTTCATTCTGCACTTGAATGATGGAGATCGGATTTGGAGACTCGTAGCTTCTGATTTCGAGCCGCGAACAACATCTTTAGTTTTTTGGATTATCCTCTTTCTTTAATTGATTAGTTGTTGCTCTTGTTACTATTGTTGCTCCGTGTTTAGCACTTGTTATGTAGCAAATTTGGGGAACTTTTGTAACCATCTTATTGTTATAGTGGAGATTTTTGGATCTTTGTGATCCCGTGGTTTTACCTTCGATTTGAAAGGTTTTTCCACGTTAAAATTTGGTGTTCTTTATCTTCTTTATTTTCGGGTTTGCCTCTTCCTCAACATAACACCATCCTGGCATTTTTGTGAGACTCTTGTGTGGCTGTTGTTCTTTGTTCAGCTAAGACTAACAATTGACAGAAAATGGTAAATGGAGGAACATTTAACAATTGGATCTGCATAAACTTTTCTCGCAATGTGCAAGGCAGTGTTGCACATGGGTTTTATTCTGAGCTTGCACAAATGTGCCAGATATCTTGTCTTTTTAGAACTTCAATCCAAATCCTGTTCTGCCACCTTCGAGTACACGCCCTGATCCGGTTGAAAGAGTCTTGTAAACTCGATTTCATAATGCTATGACAAAGTAGCAACCGCATGGAAGGGAGCTTGATCTCCTGGTTGTTATCTTGCCAGACAATAATGGCTCTCTTTATGGTATAAATGAAAATAAAACTTCTTATCTTTTTTAGCAGAAATTTACAGTAAGTGGTGGCTAATCTTTTTTATTTCTTGACCAGGTGATCTGAAGCGAATTTGCGAGACTGAACTAGGAGTTGTCTCACAGTGTTGTTTGACAAAACATGTATCTAGCCAATGTAGAGCTGAAACACTATGCTTGTTGATGCAATATCGAGGCGAATTCCCCTTGTCAGCGACAATCCTACCATTTTTTTGGGTGCAGATGTCACCCAGACTCACCCTGGTAGGACTCTAGCCCATCCACTGCCGCAGTAGGAAACTTAATGACAATGCAACAACATGCCAACCAGCAAAATGAATTCTCTACAGCAAAAACTACTGGGGTAAGACAGAAGTGGCTCCAATTCAAAGCTTCTCCAAAGAGATGTCACGACCCAAAACCCGACCCGTCGTGATGGCGCCTATCGTGAAACTAGGCCAGCCTCAACTCAACAATCAACCCAACAATAATAAGTTTGAAAACATTTACGGAAGCTTTTAACAGTTAAAGAACTATTTGAAACATAAGAAATTCCAAGAATAAATACAATCCAGCCCAAAACCGGGGTGTCACTGAGTGCATGAGCGTCTAAGGAAAAATACATAGTCTCATATAATGTCTAAGGGAACAACTAAAATACAAATGGTAAGTAAGGTGGAGAGCCAAGGCCTACGAACGCCGTGCAGGTACCTCAATAATCTTCTAAGTCAGAAGCCTCGATCAAACATCCGCCTCTGGATCCAATGTGCCTAAATTTGCACACGAGGTGCAGGGGGTAACGTGAGTACGCCAACTCAGTATGTAACAAGTCCAACCTTTAGGCTGATAGGTAGTGACAAACTCAACCTCCTCAAGGGTAACATAAATAATGTACAGAAACATAGGCCTGCTTTCAGTTAAATAAACAGCTCGAACAGTAAAACAAAGCAGGTATGAACAAGGTAAATGAGTGTAACTCTGCTACATCTACATGTCAATGCACATGCTGTATGAAATGCACCATGCTGAGTGCCTCATGCGCCCACAACCTCAAATGCTTGTCCACTCAGTACTGTATATGGCTCATACGGCCCAGGGAAGATCCATCCCGGAATATATACATCTCTGACAGCAATTACTCAGTACTGAGGAAGGCTATTCCAGCTTATGGAGAAGATCCATCTCCAGATAATATCAATAACAAACTCTCAACCACACTATAATTTATATGGCTCACAAGGCCCAGGGAAGATCCATCTCGGAATATATACACATCATTGACAACAGTCATCCAGTGCCGAGGAAGGCCATTCCAGCCTATGGAGAAGATCCATCTCCAAATATAAGTACTTCGGACAAGATCCATGTCCAGGGAAGATCCATCCCTCAATATCATCAACTGCGCTCACTGGGGGTGTAAAGACTCCAGAGGGGCTTCTCTTTTTAGCCCACGCGCTATAACAAAGCCAACGAAGGCATGTTCAATATCTCGCTGCGGCGTGCAACCCGATCCCATACTGTCACTCAATATCAGGCTCTCGGCCTCACTCAGTCATCACTCTCCAGTCTCACATACACGGGCTCAAAATGTCATAATACTAGCCCGAACAATGATATGATGTGTCAAATGACAATAATCGAGACAGAGGCATTTTATAATATGCATGAACAAGACTGAGTACAGAATATCAATGAAGCAAATGACATAACAATAAGAAACGACCTCTCGGGTCTCAATAGTGTTGGCGTGAAGCCATAACATGATAATTAGCATGATTTGTAGCTCATTATCTTAATCACATAATTACAACACAGATATCAGAAAAAAGAGTCACTAAGCGGTGCCATGGAATGATCCAGGCCGCAATTTTCACGGTGCACACCCACAAGCCCGTCACTTGGCATTTGCGTCACCTCAATAGTAATCATAGAACACATAGTTCGGGGTTTCGAACCCTCAGAACAAAGTTTGGAAGCGTTACTTACCTCAGGCCAAGCCAAACTCTAGCACGCGATGCCCTTGCCTCTCGATTTGGCCTCCAAATGCCCCAAATCTAACCAAAATCAGAACCATAACATCAATATATGCTAAGAGAACAAAGCCCACGTGAAAATATTCAAATTACATCACAAATCCCAAAATTGGTCAAACCCGACCCCCGGGCACACGTCTCGAATTCCGATAAAAATCACATCACTAAAATCCTTATCCTCCCACGGGTCTATACATACCAAGAACATCAAAATCGGACCTCAAATGGTCCCTCAAATAACCACTCAAAGCTCTCCAAAACTCAAGCCCTATTCCTCCATTTTTAGGCTTTAAATCCCACTAATTTTATGATTAAACAATGGAAAAATCATCATAAACACAAATAATAAGGCCCAAGTAACTTACCCCATTGAAAATCCTTGATTCCTCTTGAAAATCACTGCCCAAAGCTCAAATCTCGGCCAAAAGTGGTGAAGAATAACCAATAATTCGCGAAGGAGCCTTTATATACACTCTGCCCAGTACTTCTGCATCTGCGGTCCCCGTTACGCATCTGCGGAGACGCATCTGCGAAAAATCCTCCGCTTCTGCAGAATTTCATTAAAAGGCATTTCCGCTTCTGCAGTTGCCTGACCGAGATGCGGGGACCAAACTGCACCTGCGACCCCTGTTGCGCACCTGTGCTACTTAACCGCTTCTGTGGACCTCGCACCTGCTGTCTCCAATCCGCAGGTGCGGAAATAACAGGAACATCAAAATCTGCAGCACAACTCAAATTCCAAACTTCCCGTCAACCACTCAAAACCATCCCGAGGCCCTCGGGACCTCAACCAAACATACCAACAAGTCACATAACATTATTCAAACTTGCTCCAACCTTCGGATCGCTCAAAACAACATCAAAAAATCAAATCACCCTTGGATTCAAGCCTAAGGATTCCAAAAACTTTCGAATTCCGAATTCGATCAAAAAGTCTATCAAACCTCGTCCGAATGACCTAAAATTTTGCACACACGTCCCAAATGACACCACAGACCTAGTCCAACTTTCTTAATTCCACTTCGACCCCGATATCAAAATTTCCACTATCAACCGGAAAGCGCCAAAATTCCAATTCCGCCAATTCAAGCCTAAATCTACCACGGACCTCCAAATTACATTCCGAACATGCTCCTAAGTCTCAAATTACCTCACAAAGCTATCCGAATCATAATAACCAAATTCCGAGATCGATTACTCACAAGTCAACTTCCGATTGACTTTTCCAACTAAATGGCCAACTTTAGAGACTAAGTGTCTCATTCCTCCACAAAACCACTCCGAACTCGAACCAACCAATCTGATACCACATAATACAGCTGAATAAGACATAAAGAAGCAAAATTGGGGAAAACAGGGCTGAAATTCATAAAATGACCGGCCGGATCGTTACATCATCCCCCACTTACACATACGTTCGTCCTCAAATGTGCCCAGAGTTGTTCCGAAAACCATCAAATTGCTGTATAAACTTACCATGCACATACCCGGGGTGATCCCACGTCACCCTATCTCATATAGGTCCGATAGCTCAACGTAACTGAAATTTCACAATCCAACCTAGCCCATAAACCTTAGAACCAAATCTCTACTTTCAAAATTTCTCTATAAGATCAGAATCTCGCATCCGCACACTGAATAAATCTGAACACGGTGTAGCAAGCCATAACCACAACTCAAGATGGAAACCACAGGATATACCATACAACTCGAACACTCATAGCGAAGACTCCAAATCACAACAACTGCTCAAAATAATCGAATATCGATAATAAACCTCTTATCAAATAAAGCCTCATTCCAACACTTTCATACTGCCAACGATGAATGAAACACATAGAAAATCATAACAATTCCTCACATCAACTGGTTGTGAAGCTCCTTCTCCTTCTGCAAGGACCATAGTAAATACCTAAATCGAATCCCGATATTATCCTTCCAACATGTTAAAATCGAATCTGATAGTATCCATTCTAGATTCCAATGACCTCATCATCCAACACGACTATTCTACTGACATGACACATCGATACAATCTAAATCCACAACTCGTGTGACCCGTACACCAATAAGCAACCGTCCGAATGTACTCAAATCATGGAAAGATGACTCAAATGAGAGAGCTGTACCGCAAGCTCACCAGTACCACCCCAACGCAATGCTGCGAACCCATCACACATCGTAGAACCAGAATACACGAATCTAGCCCGAAGGATCGTACCTCCACATAACCTCGCTACAATGCGCGGCCTTATCCGAACACCGGCCCACATGAAACACCTCAAGTCACTATGCTCAAAATCAACAACCACGCGCAATTTGCTATCTAGAACCAAAAGAAAATCATCATAACCACGGCGAAGCAAATGACATAACACCACACAAACCCGAAAGGACACAACCAATACGCCATCCACCGAGCAATACTCAATACTCTTCCCTCTCGAATTCCACTATGAGACCCCAATAGAACCGCACCATATGTGCCTATAATCAATAATTCATGACGCCCCTCAACACAGAAAGGTAACTCATAGATCTCCGTAGAACACTAATAATCTCAATAAACATATCCCTCGACAATAGCAACTCGGAGACAACAAGGCCGACTCGATGCAGAACGCACATCCATATTGACCTACCATTGAACTCCTTATCAAGGAATTCCTGAAGCTGCTCCTTCAACTTCTTTTTCTCTGCCGGTGCCATGCGATACGATGCCCGACCACCAAATCAATACCGAAATCAACAATCCTGTCCGGCGACATGCCCAGCAGCAGGAAACACATTCGAAAAAATCCCTCACCACCGGGACTGAATCAATAGTAGGAGTCTCTGCACTACTATCCCTCACGAAGACAGAATAAGAAAGACAACCCTTCCCACCATCCATTGGGTCTTCAAAAATAAAAATCACCCTATTGGGAACATAATCCGTTGAATCTCGCCACTCAATCAGTGTCATCCCCGGCATAGCCAACGTCGCCGTCTTAGCGCAACAGTCCAGTCCATATCCAATATCACATCAAAATCGAACATACTAAGCAACAACGGATCCACCCGGGTCTCCAAACCCCCGATAGTCGCCACACAAGATCGATATACGCAGTCCACAACTACAACATAACTTGATTTTGAGAACTCCCATTCCCCAAATCCATAAAGCGTACGAATCACTATATCTGATCCCAACTCCACCGCTCGAATATATAACACATCTCTAATACTCAATCATTCCACGAGGGATACTCTTATAACTCTTTTGTGCCACCAAACAACTTGAACATCAGCAGTCTACCCAATAAGAGAGCGCCGCAATACCAATGAAGTACCCTTAACTCAAACACATTGCCCTTCCTGAAATGTTTACCCTCATCAAGCCGCACAATTCGTAATATCATTTGCCTAATCATCTGAAACTGCCCGTGCTTCCGAAGAATTTATGACCTTCCTTTCAGAACTGAACCGTGACCTTTCACATGCCCTTCTCAACCCTACACAACATACCGCATATACCATGCCAACCTATAACAAATATGAGAACTTCATAAACCAATCCCAGTTACAAGCAACTGCGTACTCCACTAGCCAAGAACTTTCCATTTGATCCAATCTAGAAGAAAATTGCTATACATCACATGCTCCTCAAGCCAAGTAGAAATTATACATCTCTAACCGTGGTAGAAACCATCAAGAATTCCCCAAATCCCATTTGCACAAAGCCAACCATCAGAACTGAATCCTCCTAACTCAACCAAGGCACGCAAGCCACTGAAAATCCAATACCATTGCCACGATACACCTGTAGAAACTCATTACCTCATAAGCACCTAAAGAACTAATCACATCCCTTACCATGCCGATCCGGCCTACTACCAAGTTGTCCTATTTATCCAAGTTACTTCTAAATTTCTATCAAATTGATATTTCCCCTTGCCATAATACTGCAATCCTCAACCCAAGCTCACCACACGAGACTCAAGCATGAAACTGCACCGTCTAAGGCTCCTAAGGCGCTGAATACTCTCTTAAATATTCCCAAAAGCCCAACATTCAAAATATTTACCCTGAAGAGACTTCTTGCGAATCTAAAGCCATTACCTTCACCTTCCTGATAGTGATGTGTAGAATCCATAATGATATAGAATTGACATAAGTCTTAACACTCTCCAATGTAAACCTCCGTTTCTGGTCAAATGCACCCCCTGAAGGTATCCAATTATTACATATAAGTCTCGAATCCATTAAAACCATTCTTGGGAGTGATCTACTCTACTCAGGTTTCAATTACACTAATCAAACGAACCGAACGACCTGCCCCATCAACAACACCTAAAGAAGTAACCCATCCTTCTAATCAACCGAGTAATATCCTACTCCATACCCGTTACATCCCTTACAATAACAACTAATTCATCCAACGTCTCTCATATGACCTCAAAGCATAACACAACCCCTATCCAAATTTTCCTTTACTCGAGCCATCCTCGATCTAAACCCTTGCAAGCCACAACTGATTCACTAATATACCTCAAACTGAAACCAATACAACACATAACCGTGCACTCAACTAATCAATAGCAGACTCCCCCACTTGGCTCAAAGCCATAGACCAAAACACCCCAGAAACTCACAATGCCCAAACTCTATTTCTGCTATAATACCATAGTGAGATTCAACTAAATCCTTCATAAGTGCATGCAACACTAACCATCTAGTGTTCCAAATCACCTGCAATTCTCGCATTCACCCTCATAACAGTCAAGACAACTCTCGTACGTGATCCGAACTCAAACTGCAACACATATATTTTGCTGGTAAAAGAGGACTTTCAACAAACAACATAGGGTTCACACCACTTCAGAATACTCTGTAGGAGATAACCCACCTGCTCCGGCTCAAACTAACTTCTCTTTATACCCTTCCACCGCCATAAACATCACGCAATCACCAAATCTTCCTGAGTCTGAACTCATATCGTAACATGAATCTACTCCACCCCCCCCGACTAGACCACATGAAAAGATCCTTCACATACTCATAACTCGGGGCTATACATCAAATCAAGATGGAAATAAAGCACCTAATAGTTCCTTCTATCCTCAAGCAGACCCTTCTCATCACATTCAATTCATATGAACACATCTCGCAGTCACATCATACTCACCACATAGCCATCCCGTCATCACTTCCACTAATAGGGACACTACCGAACATACAAATCTAGAAGCACATCCCCACATAATCAATGCTTCAGCGCCCAAGATATAGGCAAAATCCGGCCTCAAGTCCTCCAGACTGGCCCAACACCAACACACCGAAATCACATCTCGCCCTTAGATCAGGGAATCACAAGCCGTCGATGCACAGCTGATACCGTGCGCTCATGCACACACACGAATGCGTGGAAGGAATTCAAGGAGGTAAGCTTCAAGCTGAATCAATGTCGCACGATAGGAATTCAAGAATGTGAAGTTTATTTCTTAAAGGTTCTGTATCCTCTCGAAGATAAGTACAGACATCTCCGTACCGAACTGCGGGACTCTACTAAACCGTGACTCGTGAGACCTATGTAACCTAGGATCTGATACCAACTTGTTACGACCCAAAACCCAACCCGTCGTGATTGCGACTATCATGAAACTAGGCCAGCCTCAACTCAATAATCAACCCGACAATAATAAGTTGAAAAATATTTACAGAAGCTTTTAACAGTTAAAGAACTATTTGAAACATAAGAAATTCCAAGAATAAATACAATCCAGCCCAAAACCGGGGTGTCACTGAGCGTCTAAGGAAAAATACATAGTCTCATATGATGTCTAAGGGAACAACTGAAATACAACTGGTAAGTAAGGTGGAGAGCCAAGGCCTGCGAACGCCGTGCAGGCACCTCAATAATCTTCTAAGTCAGAAGCCTCGATCAGTCATCCGCCTCTGGATCCAATGTGCCTGAATCTACACACGAGGTGCAGGGGGTAACGTGAGTACACCAACTCAGTAAATAACAAGTCCAACCTTTGGGCTGATAGGTGGTGACGAACTCAACCTCCTCAAGGGTAACAGAAATAATATACATAAACATAGGCCTATGATATTTTTCACGTCAATACCACACAAGAGGGGGGTGATTTGTGTGGTACCTAATTTTCGTACTAGAAGAACCTGGTTCTTCTAGATGTACTTACTATGACTGTTTGCGGAATTAAGAGTGCATAAAATAAAGAACACAGAGATTTTTACGTGGAAAACACCTGGCTCAAAAGGTGAAAAAACCACGACCTACTACTCAGTAGGATTTTCCCAAACTTCCACTAAAATCACTGAGCCAAAACAGCATTTACAAAACTCTTTGTAAACCTAAGGATTAACTCTAATTCCGTTGTGGCAATCAGCCTCTAACTGCTGCGACAACTTCAAGTTAACTCTAACTTGAATACTCAAATTACCTATTACAATTGCTTCTAGATAAAGCTGAAAGGTACAATATGAAACACCTACTACAATTGAACTAGAAGTAAAGAAAGACACATAAAACTCTTTATGGAGCTGGTTCTTCAATCTGGTTCATGTAGCTTCAGGTTTGCACACTTGAATAACACACGAACTGCTTGCAAAAAGCCTTGCTATTTTGCTCCCAATTCACGTTTAACTTTTGCGTTTTTGTGCAACACTTTAATGTGAAAACATCCTGCAATTTATAGAGTTAGTAGATGAAGAAATAACTAGAGTTCTGATGCAACTCTTCCTTGGTGGAAGAGTTCTAGTTGATTTCAACTTCTAACTCCTTCCCTATCTTGGATAGTGTTCTCTTTGATTAAGGACTCCTTCTCCTTATCAATTATGCAACCTTTTCGATCAGGAGATATTAAATACACCAAGTTAAGCTTATCTCCTTCACGTGCATCCCACATGCTTGAATCTGCCCGTTTTTGTGAACCTGAGGGATGGACCACTGGATGGACCAGGTTCATGTCTGAGTTCCTTTGTCAGTCTTCAAAACTAACCTTTTCTTGGGCCAACAACCTACTTTCAGTTAAATAAATAGCTCAAATAGTAAAATAGAGCAAGTATGAACAAGGTAAAGGAGTGTAACCCTGCTACATCTACATCTCAATGCACAAGCTGTATGAAATGCACCAATCTGAGTGCCTCATGCGCCCACAACCTCAAATGCACGTACACTCAGTATTGTATATGGCTCATACGGCCCAGGGAAGATCCATCCCAAAATATATACATCTCTTACAACAATTACTCAGTACTGAGGAAGGCTATTCCAGCCTATGTAGAAGATCTATCTCCAAATAATATCAATAACAAACTGTCAACCACTCGGTACTGTATATGGCTCACAAGGCCCAGGGAAGATCCAACCCAGAATATATATACATCACCGACAACAGTCATCCAGTACCGAGGAAGGCCATTCCAGCCTATGGAGAAGATCCATCCCCAAATATAAATACTTCGGACAAGATCCATGTCCAGGGAAGATCCATCCCTCAATATCATCAACTGTGCTAACTGGGGGTGTAAAGACTCTAGAGGGGCTTCTCTCTTTAGCCCAAGCGCAATAACAAAGCCAACGAAGGCATGTTCAATATCTCGCTGCGGCGTGCAGCCCGATCCCATACTGTTACTCAATATCAGGCTCTCGGCCTCACTCAGTCATCACTCTCCAGTCTCACACACACGGGCTCAAAATGTCATGATACTAGACCGAACAATGATATGATGTGTCAAATAACAATAATCGAGACTGAGGCATGATATAATATGTATGAACAAGACTGAGTACAGAATATCAATGAAGCAAATGACATGACAGCAAGAAACAACCTCTCGGGTCTCAACAGTATTGGTGTGAAGCCTTAACATGATAATTAGCCTGATTTGCAGCTCATTAACTTAATCACATAATTACAACACAGATATCAGCAAGAAAGAGTCACTAAGCGGTGCCATGGAATGATCCAGGCCGTAATTCTCACGGCGCACGCCCACAAGCCCGTCACTTGGCATTTGCCTCACCTCAATAGTAATCATAGAACACATAGTTCGGGGTTTCGAACACTCAAAACTAAGTTTGGAAGCGTTACTTACCTCAAGCCAAGCCAAACTCTAGCCCGTGACGCCCTTGCCTCTCGATTCGGCCTCCAAATGCCCCGAATCTAACCAAAATCAGAACCATAAGATCAATATAGGCTAAGGGAAAGAAGCCCACGCGAAAATAATCAAATTACATCACAAATCCCGAAATTGGTCAAACCTGACCCCCGGGCCCACGCCTTGGATTCCGATAAAAATCACATCACTAAAATCCTTATCCTCCCACGGGTCTATACATACCAAGAACATCAAAATCGGACCTCAAATGGTCCCTCAAGTAACCACTCAAAGCTCTCCAAAACTCAAGCCCTATTCCTCCATTTTTAGGCTTTAAATCCAACTAATTTCATGATTAAACAATGGAAAAATCATCATAAACACAAATAATAAGGCCCTAGTAACTTACCCCATTGAAAATCCTTGATTCCTCTTGAAAATCACTACCCAAAGCTAAAATCCCGGCCAAAAATGGTGAAGAATGACCAAAAATTCACGAAGGAGCCTTTATATACACTCTGCCCCAGCACTTCCGCATTTGCGGTCCCCGTTATGCACCTGCGGAGACGCATCTGCGAAAAATCCTCCGCTTCTGCGTAATTTCATTAAAAGGCACTTCGCTTTAATGGTTGCTTGACTGCACCTGCGATCATCGCAGATGCGGCGACCAAACCGCACCTGCGACCCTTGTTGCACATCTGCGCTACCTAGCTGCTTCTGCGGACCTCGCACCTGCGGTCCCCAATCCGCAGGTGCAGAAATAACAGGAACAACAATATCTGCAGCACAACTCAAATTCCAAACTTCCCGTCAACCACTCAAAACCATCCTGAGGCCCTCGGGACCTCAACCAAACATACCAGTAAGTCACATAACATCATTCAAACTTGATCCAACCTTCGGATTGCTCAAAAGAACATGAAAACATCAAATCACCCTCGAATTCAAGCCTAAGGATTCCAAAAACTTCCGAATTTCGAATTCGATCAAAAAGTCTATCAAACCTCATCCAAATAACCTAAAATTTTGCACACACGTCCCAAATGGTACCACAGACCTAATCCAACTTTCAGAATTCCACTCTAACCCTGATATCAAAGTTTTCACTATCAACCAGAAAGCGCCAAAATTTCAATTCCGCCAATTCAAGCCTAAATCTACCACGGACCTCCTAATTACATTCCGAACACTCTCCTAAGTCCCAAATCACCTCACGAAGCAATCCGAATCATAAAAACCAAATTCCGAGATCGATTACTTACAAGTCAACTTCCGGTTGACTTTTTCCAACTAAATGGCCAACTTAAGAGACTAAGTGTCTCATTCCTCCACAAAACTTCTCCGAACTCGAATCAACCAATCCGATACCGCATAATACAGCTGAACAAGACATAAAGAAGCCGAAATGAGGAAAATGGGGCTGAAATTCATAAAACGACCGGCCGAGTCATTACATCAGAGTAATCCAGCTCCAGTACATTACACTCAATCATCTCAATACGTTAGAGAACAAAACGCAAAAAATGGCTACAATTGGAGGAAATACGAGCAGAAGCAATTGAAAGAAAGTGAGAATTATCAGGATTTCTCATTTGTGTTTAAGCATAAATCAAGTAGTTATTTCCACAAACCATACCAAGATTCTTTTCTAGACTTTGGAGACAAGTACATAAAAAACATCACTTTCTCTGCAAGTATCCAAATACATCAATTAAGCTTTGTCCTTCATGTGCATCTGAGTTGGCTACTTTTCATAAACACAAACGTGAAACATTATTTTTTTTGGTTGTAAATAGAAACATTTTATTAGAAACTAAGTAACACTACATAGATCTTTCCCAGCCATCCCATTGGGATCAAAACTGAGAGAGTTTACAAAAGAACTAGAGTTATGAACGTCATTAATGTTCCCCATACTAGCCAATCTATTACAAACTTCTTCCGAAATTAGCCTAAAGTACTGTCTTCCAACAACATCATCCTTCAAAGCTGCCTCCACCAGCTGAGTAGGTGCATGATGGATGATTGTTTTATTTATGGACTTTAGCTTTGTACTATCCTTAGCCAAGAGATGAGCTACTGAATTTTCTTCTCGGAAGTTATGTATGAGCAATGGTATCCCTAACTATGCTGTTAACCACCTGCATAAAGAGATAAGATGATCATAAATTTGGTGATATTTGTCAAAAAGAGATATTACCTCTGTGGAGTCCGTTTCAATTTCGAGAGGATGGAGCTTAAATTGGACTGCAACTCTTAGACCTGCTTTTAGTGCAAGAATTTCTGCATGCGTGTTGTTAATGACATTAGTCAGTTTTTGATACCCTACTATCCATTTGCCTTGGCTGTTCCGTATGACTCCTCTCAAGCCACCAACGTTGGTATTTTTGATGTAAGCGCTGTCGCAGTTAAGTTTAAAAGAATTTCTAGAGGGCTTTTGCCATCTAATAGGGATAGTTATGGTATTTAAGGAGGGATGGTTGTAACTAGTGAGGTATTTGAATTCAGCAGCTTTGCTGAGAGTCATTTTGACTGAGACACCATTGGAAACATTGTTAATATTGTTGTTATTGTGGTTAAGCCAAATATGCCAAAGGCAGAAGGAATAGACATCTTCCCACTTTAGGGCTTTGAATGTTATTGAAGGATTCATGAGTCTAACGGAATCCAATAAGTGAATATCTGTTGAGGATGGGGGGAAGTGCCTAAGTCATCCCAGAATTTTTTAGCTGTGGGACATGTTAGGAAGATGTGATAAATATCTTCTTTATTCCTTCTACAAGCCGGACACATATCATCGATATTAAGACCTATGTGTAGGAGGTAAGTTCTAGTGGGAAGCTTTCTATGGTAGCAAAGCCAAAGAAAGAAACATATTTTCCTAGGGATTTTGAGTTTCCAAATCCATGAGGTATTCATGGGTGGGTTTTTAGGAGGAGTTAGCATTCTTATAGCTGACTTTATACTGAAGATACCATTATTGGTGGGTTTCCAGTAGGCCTTGTCTATAGCGAGGGTTGAGGAGCTTATATGGATGCTTTGAATGGCATTTGTATGTCACTAGGGATAGAAAAGGAGAGTTTGTCAAGATTCTATTCTTGATTAACAAGGATGTTCCTAACTAGCATGTGATCCTCATTGACATTAAGGGGACCTTGGATCAGTGTTCTAAGAGGGCGAATATTGAGAATCCATCTATTATCCCACAACCTAACCCTATCCCTATTACCAATATTCCATGCCAAACCTTTATTACAAAGGTTCCAACCATTCACAACATTTTTCCATATAAAAGAAGTGTTCCTTGGTGAGGCTTTATTTGAATATTGGTTAATGAGAGTCTTAGCCCAAGGGGCCGATGTATTATTGTAAAGACGCCATGTGAGATTGGCGAGAAGGGCTTCGTTTTTTTTATCTTGGCTTTGACTAAGCCAATTCCCCCTAATTCCTTAGTATTAGTAACCATATCCCAATTGATTAAATGAAGACGTTTTTTTTCAACGCAGAACCCCAAAGGAAATTTCTTTGGATACGATCAGTGAGTTTTAGGGTTTGTTTTGGTAGAAGGGAATATTGCATCACATTGTTAGGGATGTTACTAAGAGTTGATTGGATTAGCTTAGCCCTGCCTGCTAGGTTAAGGCAATTTAATTTCCAGTTAGCAAACGTGAAACATTTTTATGTGCATTTGTTATACAAAAACAGCCTACTTTAAGGCCACAACATCCACATATATAACATTTGTGGATATTATACAAGGTAAAAATACAACATCCAGACTTTACAAAGTAGCTACACAAAAACCACAAAAAGCTTTAAAGCTTATCATTGATAATCATCCACACCATAGTTAGACGATCAAGTTCATCCACGCTTAAAAAAATTCCATTCTCTTTATCTGGAGTAATTCCCATTTCACTATTAGAAGTTAAATACAGAAAAATAAAAACAAGAGACACTTCTTCATTGGAGAAAAATCAAAGAACTGCTTGTTGATTATTAAAAAAGAATGGTATATAGTAAGAAGAGGGTATTAGCCAATGTACATACAAAACAATATTTGAGGGCCTACCCTATAAAAGTACAAAAATCTTTGCTCGTTCGAACCTATCATACTATCAGCAAAATCAAAGTGACTCCAATAATGTCACGACCTAAAAATCCCTCCGAAGGAGTCGTGATGGCACCTAGTCTCTAAACTAGGTAAGCCTAACATTTACTGGAATAACTGATAACTAGGGATTTTGACGTGTTTTATGCCCCTTCTTGCTTACGCTTTGATTATAAATTGTTACAAAATAGTCCCAAAAGGCTCATAGGTTGTGCTTGATTACAGGTTTGATCGATAAAGTGACGAAATGTCAAAGATCGGCTCAAAAGGAGTAAAATTGCAGAAGTACCAAAAACAAGGCAAACTCAGGACAAACAGGCCTAGTGCGGCCGCACTACACTTTGTGCAGTCCGCACTAGGGAGATTCAGAGAGCAGATTGTAAGGCGTAAAACCTAGTGCGCCCGAAGTCCATTCTATGCGGTCTGCACTAGGTAGATTCAGAGAATGGCAAAACCAAGCTTCAAGCAACGCGGCCGCAGTACACATTGTGCGGTCCACGGTGAAGGCTCCGCGGCTGCGCTGCCATTATGTGCGGTCCGCGGAAGAGAACTTCAGAGAGTTGAAATTGCCAAGGTTCAAAGCCATGCGGTCCGCGGTCATGTTTGTGCGGACCGCGCTAGCTGCCTTCGCGGCCGCGGTCCACTCTGCGCGGTCCGTGGAGCCCAAGTTCAGAGAGCCAGGATTTGAAGTCCAAGAGCCTAGTGCGACCGCAGTCCATTTTGTGCAGCCCGCACTGACCCCGTAGGGGCATTTTTGTCAAGTTTTTCTAGCTTAGTATAAATAAACCTTTTTCCATTTTTAGGGTATCAGTTATTTTATTTCAGCAGCTGTGCTCGTGAGAAGCTATTTTGTAGCCATTTTGGGCATTTTAGCTTAACTCTAACGATAGATTCTCTGTATTTTCTTTAATATTAATTAATATGTCTTTCTCTTCATCTATTTCTCTGATTTTTTCTTCAAGCATGAGTAGCTAAACCCATTAGCTAGGGTTGTGGCTCAACCCTAGTGTGGGTAATTGATGGGTGTTGTGATTTAAGGTTAGATTGACTATGGGTGTTTGTATTTGGGTCAATTTTATGGTTTAATTTATGAATTGGTGGTTGCAAACACTGGTTTGTGCTAAGTTGACTTGGCTCTTCATGAGAGAGAGAGCCTAAGTCTCCAAAATTGACCCACAAGGAATTGGGATGGACTCAAGAGAATTGATAGTCCCAATTAAAGGGTTAAACCTCAAGAGAGTAATTATCCGACTTGAACCCTAGTTGCTTGAGCTAATTTGACTACCCATTTGATCTCGAGAGAGTCAACTGGGCAAAATCACTCTCTCTACCGAGAGGTGTGAGAGTGGGTAAAATTGTGCAACAGTTATACATATTTCCCCAATCATGTCAATCAAGCATTAGAAGCAATAACCCGTCAATTAGCCACCTAGGTGAAAGTCATTACCCTAGTGCCCCTAAATCCATTAGATACAACTCTTAGCAATTATCTCTTAGCGTAATCTAGTTTCAATTATAATTAGTAGTTTTATAATAGTAGTTTATAAAAGAAAACCCAAAGATGTTGGAAGTGACATTTGGAACAATTACACGATTCTAGATTAGATAGATACATCAACTCCCTTTCTAGCTCCCTGAGGAATTCGATCCCGACCCTCATATCGGGTAAAAGCTGTTGCGACCCTCTCTTGCTACCTTTTATTGGTGCGGAGTAGGCTGCGATCAATAACATTGACATTTACTGACTTCAAATGAAATAACTCTCAATAAGCTACAATTCCCAGAACCGGTGGTACAATTCATAAGCCTTTTCTAATAGTAGTTATACAAAATAAATACATCATTGTTCCAAAACAAAAGGAACATGTGGAAATAAATACAATCGAAGGTGACTCCGAGGCCTGCGAACGCTACAACAAGTTTACCTTGAGTCTTCACCGCAATGACCTACACAGCTACAATCGATCGAATACCTGGATCTGTACACAAAAATGTACAGAAGTGTAGTATGAGCACACCATGGCGGTGCCCAGTAAGTATCAAGACTAACCTCGGTGGGGTAGTGACGAGGAACAGTCAAGACACCTACTGGTCAAATGAAATGAATAGGATATGATAATAAATCGAGATAAAGATAACGAGGTAATATCAACAGCAGAGAGGAATCAAAATACAACAGTAGGAGCAATAAAGGGAGAAAACGAGTGGTAACGAACGATAACCAAGTAAATCAACACTGGCATAACAGGAACAGAGACAAGTAAGAATGTATTCAAATAAAGAAGGCAATGCCAACTCAATCAGTCACATCATGTCTAATACACAATCCCGACCATCTCAATCCTCGGTTTCTCATATCATAATCTCAACTTCCGAACCTTCATCACACATGGCACCTTGTGCCCTCATATTTTCCATCTTACTTTTAACAACAAAATCCACATGCTATTCAATATGTAATGTCCGTACAAATGCACTCAAGATGTTCAAGAAAGTCTCATTTACATAATATAAGTAAATTAAAATTTCTAAACTAATTAGGAAAACCTGCGAGAAAAGATAAAGTTATTTTTAGAAATAATTTGAATAAGAAAGTGCGATTTTGAATTAAAATACTACATCGAATGAATTATTATCTTTAACATGGGAGTTAATAACTTAAAACTTAGTAGAAATTCCTTTTTAAGTAAAATACAACCTCAGGCGGTTTAAGGGAATATAATTGGGTAACTAATTGAAAGTGTTGGAATGTATAAACATAATTACGGCGAGGTATTGAAAACACTGTAAGTTCCAACACAAATGATCACAACAATAAAGGAATTTAAACAGTTAAAACACTTGAATTGATAACAACAAATAAACACAGCAACAGAAAGTGCACGGCATCACCCTTCGTGCTTTAACTCTCAATCCTCACCATGCAATCAATAATAGAAATGTGCACGGCATCACCCTTCGTGCTTTACCACTCTTCCTCGCCATATGAATAATATAAATGTAAATGTGCACGGCATCACCCTTCGTGCTTTATCACTCTTCCTCACCATAAGAATAATATAAATGTACACGGCATCATCCTTCGTGCTTTATCTCTCTTTCCTCACCATATGAATAATATAAATGTGCACGACACCACCCTTCGTGCTTTATCTCTCTTTCCTCACCATATGCATCAGTATAAATATAAATGTGCACGGCATCACCCTTCGTGCTTTATCACTCTTCCTCACCATATGAATAAATATAAATGTGAATGCGCACGGCATCACCCTTCGTGCTTTATCTCCCTTTCCTCACCCAAAAAGTAGAAACAACAACATCCCGGCAAGGGAATCAATCAATAGAAACAATAACATCCCCGCATGGGAATCAGCAATAGAAACAATAACATTCCGGCAAGGGAACCAAAAATAGAAACAATAACATCCTGGCAAGGGAATCAACAATAGAAACAATAACATCCTGGCAGGGGAATCAACAATACATAATAAGGGTCACGGAAAAACCAAGAAGCACGGTAACCTCAAAACAACAAGACATAATAAGCACGTGATAAATACCCAGGTAACCACAACAATTGAACATGTAACATATTTGCACGAAGTCATAGAGGAACTCACAATCAAAAAGTATCAAAACGATTAGGAAGTCAATCACTTCCATTAAGGCAATTAGGGGTCAAGTAACACGTAGGAATTAGAGGAACGCTAACAACATCATATGGAGCATATAGAGATAATTTAAGAAATTATTAAACCTAATCATAACGGAATACTTTCCACATAATGAACATAAGGACCTAAGAACCCTATAGCAAATTTTCCGCAAATAAGTCCGAGCACACACTCGTCACCTCGCATGCACGGACTACAATTAGCATAGAAGACTCAAATCCTAAGAGGAAGTCCCCCACATAAGGTTAGGCAAGATACTTACCTTAAAGATGACAAACCGATACTGTGAAAAGACCTCCGGACGGCTCAAATCTAACCAAATTAACTTCAAAGCACAAACAAAACACATAAGAAACTATTCCGGACCATAAAGTCTCAATCTTTAACAAAATCCAAAAAACGGTCCAAAAGTCGACCCCCGGGCCCGCGCCTCGGAACCCGCAAATTTTACAAAAACCGAATACCCTTTCCAATATGAGTTCAACCATAAAAAATTTATCAAATTCCGATACCATTTGGTCCCTCAAATCACGATTTTTTATTTTAGGAATTTTCTTAAAAAACCAACATTTTTCTCAACCCAAATCAAGAGTTAAATGATAAAAATGAAGATAAATTCATGGAATATAATCAATTCTAGGTGAAGAACACTTACCCAATCGATTTGTGTGAAAACCTCTCAAAGCATCGCTCAAAACGAGCTCCACAAGTCAAGTTATGATGAAAATAGTGTAACCCTCGATTTTGGGATATATTCTGTCTGCCCAGGGATATATGCATTGCGATCGCGGAGATTGGGCCGTGATCGTGGAGAAGAGAATTAAAGCTGTCAAGAAATACCCTTCGCGATCGCGAGAAAAAGGACGCGCACGCGATGAACAATGGGCAGGAGCTTACGCGAACGCGGGGAAACTGATGCGAACACGAAGAGGAAATAGCAAACCGCCCCAAGCTCCTAATTTCTACTACGCGAATGCGAGGGAACAGACGCGAACGCGAAGAAGAAGAAAGCAGATCTTCGCGATCGCGGGACGTTCTATGCGAACGCGATGAAGGAAAAAAGGGGAAACCAACAGAACTCTACGTGATCGCGACTGGAGCTACGCGATCGCGAAAGAGGGCTACAGACACCAGAAACCAGCAATCTGAAACTATGAAAAAAATCATTCCGAACCAATCCGAAACTCACCTGAGCCCTCGGGGCTCTAAACCAAATATGCACACAAGTCTAAAAACACAACATGAACTCGCTCGCATGCTCAAATCATCAAAATAACTTCTAAAACTATGAATTGGACGCCAAAATGCTTGAAAATCAAACTTAAACTTCAAGAACTTCTAGATTCACAACCGAGCATCCGAACCCTATCAAATCAACTCCGAATGGCGCCAAACTTTGCAGACAAGTCCAATATGACATAACGGAGCTATTACAACTCTTGGAATCGCATTCTGACCCCGATATCACAAAAATCAACTATGGGTCAAACTTCTCCATTTTCCAAACTTCAACTTTTCCAACTTCCGCCGAAATGCCTCAAATTACCCTACGGCCCTCCACATCCATATCCTAACGCGGCTAAGTCCAAAATCACAACACAAAGATGTTGAGATCACCAATGACCTATTTCGGGGCCGTTTACTTAAAAGTCCAATTCCGGTCAAATTTTCACTGTTTAAACTTCCAAAACTAGGTTCCTTTTCCCTATTGAACTCCGATTCATGTGGAAACTGAATCCAACCATGCACACAAGTCGATATACCTAATGTGAAGTTGCTTGAGACCTCAAACTGCCGAACCGGTTGCAATTGCTCAAAACGACCAGTCGGGTCGTTACATCCTCCTCCACTTAAACATACGTTCGTCCTGGAACGTGCCTGGAGTCTTTCTAAAACCATCAAACCACTGCATGAGCTCACTATACATACACCCGGGGTTGATTCCCCATCGCCCAACCTAAGAAGAACTGACAATGCAACTTAACTGAAGGTCTCATCTCCTCCTTAGCCCATAACCTTAGAACAGAACCCAAACCTCAACATCCAAAACTCATCATATGATCTGAATTCCACATCATCACACTGCACGAACCTTAACAAGCTGAATCGAGCCCAAAATTCCAATCCAGAATACAATCACATGCTGCCCCACACAACTCAAATGCTCAAAGCAATAACCTCTAACCACCATAGTTGCTCAAATAACATCCTGGATGCTGGCAATAAACTTCACATTGAATATAACCTTGTTTAGGACCTCCGCATTGCTGCTCATGATAAAGAAATATGCAGGAACTCATAGCCGCCCATGAAGACAACAAGTCAAGAAGCTCTCTCGCCCGCCAAGGGCCATTATCCAAATCTTAGCAGAAACACCCTCATACTTCCAAACACTCTCCACCCCGAATACCATAGTACTAACCTCAGGTCTAAGAATCTCATCTCAGCCAATACAAGCAACTCAACTAACAGCTCGTCACGGAACCACAAGGATCCTCACATTACACAATTCGTACACCAAACCAGCAATAACTCAATTATGCGACACAAATAAAGAAAAACAAAGAAGAAAAATTATCTAACAAGTGTAACATGTGCAACAACAAAATATGGATTTCATCAAATCGTTCCATAAAGGAAAAACAGAACACCAAATAAAAACAAGGAAAGGGATCTCATATAACATCCGCTACGGCGTGCAGCCCGCTCCCAAATACTCATCAAGCCAAGATGCTCGGGTTCACTGATTATATAAATATTGATGTCAAGCACAATAGAGTGCACCAATATAAGTGTGGGAGAATGACTAGAAATAAATATAAGAGATACAAGGACATATAAGGTGCAATGAGAAAATAAACATCACTAGGGCTATCTCACCCACATCGCCATAAGGCCTGAACAGAGTTACAACATGCGTGGGGAATAATCATACAACCCCACCGCCTGACACAGCATAAAAGAGTGACACATAACATAGATTAGGGGCGCAAATAGTATTCACTGTGCATGATAACATAACCATAATGACAATTCACAGGAGCACACAAACTCGACCTGATACAAGTTACATATTCTCGCTGATCTTCCAAATAGGCCCAAACCAAATCCTGATCCTTCCCAATTAGGTAAATATTCTTCAAAATCAACAGCAACCTATCGATAATACATGCTATTAATTTCCCCATTCTCAAGATTCCTTCACAATCCACTAATAAGAAATAACCCATATATGGGGATACTTAGTCCCAAAACCTCAGGAACACTAAAATTTCCATACCCGGACTCAACTACGCAAATCAAATGGATGATACATTACTCACCTTCCATCATCCCGTCTAAGCACCCATATAAGATTTCCGACCGCGTAAGAAAACCTGAACCTCGAAAGCCTCGAAAGAAAACCCAGTGATCACCATGCTACTAGCCACGCGCTGCAAACCAAGACTCAAGGTCCTTTCCAAAAGTGCACACTCTTCATATATGATAGCCAACAATGCCAACACCCTATTAATTGCTGATACCTATTCAGGAGAAATCCACAATGTACAACATATCCCTTATGCTCATAGCAGCCTGCCGACTCAAGCCGTTGCCCAAACCATCGAGAACTCCCCGAGATCCGCCCGTATGCAACTAAGACATCAGAATTGCACCTCCCCAACTCAACCGAGCCACACAAACCGTCCAATCCAAGAGTGTTGCCACAAATGCCAGTAGAGAATTCCCATTCAAAGGACCATTTACTTCCATTGCTATGCTGACCCAACACTACTGAACTTGACTCATTTCTTCGGATAGTCGATATGCAATAATTCCTATCAAAACCCCACATACAGATGACCCTAGCATGAACCATATAGCCCATAAGCTCATAAACCACTACATTTCCTCTGAAGCACAACGTTCTACCGCAACCACGATACCCACGCTGAATCGACCTCCTGTAAATTTGAAGTTTTCCCCCCAACTCCCCTTGATGCTTGAAATGTAGACTCATTAATGACGTAAAAATACTGCAAGCCACAACATCATCCCGTGCAAGACCTCATACCTTAGTCATATACAAATTTCGGGAACCTACCAATACCACATATACACCTATCTCAGGCTACAACTGATATAAATCTGACTCTGCAATCTGAATGCCGCTATTGGACTCCTCCACTTGGCGCAAAGCCATAGAAAAACAACGTCTAATGATTTGCAAAACTAACCTTCACAGCTTGCACAATACAAATCACAAGGTACTCCAATACCACCAACTATTCCCAATCAACACCCACTGCGTGACCTTGCCACAATCGCGACGACTAGTCAACCACTTAAACCTTTCCAAGCTCGCACTCGTCAACCAGATGTCGGAAACCACTGCGCCTCCATACAAACAACTGAATAGTCTCTCAATATATCTGTATCTTTAGTCTGGACGATACGTTGAGACAATTCCTGAGCATCCCCGACTCCCTCATAGCCCGTTTATAGCTTCACGAACCACTGGCGCATAGCAGACGCTGAGAGCGTAATATGATACACGAGTGGATGTAAAGGAACATAAGTCATATACTTCGAGCTGAATCAATGTCACACGATAAGCAATGAAAGAAGTGGAATTTCCTAACAGTTCTGTAGCCTCTCGAAGATAAGTATAGACGTCTTCGTACCGATCCGCAAGACTCTACTAAACCTGCTTATAACTCGTAGTACCCATGAACCTAGAGCTCTGATACCAACTTGTCACGATCCAAAAATCCCTCCAAAGGAGTCGTGATGGCGCCTAGTCTCTAGGTAAGCCTAACATTTACTGGAATAACATTACATTTACTGACTTCAAATTAAATAACTCTCAATAAGTTACAATTCCCAAAACCGGTGGTACAAGTCATAAGCCTTTTCTAAGAGTAGTTATACAAAATAAATACATAATTGTTCCGAAACAAAAGGAACATGCGGAAATAAATACAATCGAAGGTGACTCCGAGGCCTGCGAACGCTACAACAGGTTTACCTTGAGTCTCCACTGCAATGACCTGCATAACTACAATTGATCGAATACCTGGATCTGTACACAAAAATGTACAAAAGTGTAGTATGAGCACACTACGGCGGTACCCAGTAAGTATCAAGACTAACCTCGGTGGGGTAGTGACAAGGAACAGTCTAGACACCTACTGGTCAAATGAAATGAACAGAATATGATAATAAAATATCGAGATAAAGATAACGAGGTAATATCAACAGCGGAGAGAAATCAAAATACAACAGTAGGAACAATAAAGGGAGAACACGAGTAGTAACGAACGGTAACCAAGTAAATCAGATAACCAAGTAAATTAGATAACCAAGTAAATCAACACTGGCATAACAGTAACAGAGACAAGTAAGAATGTATTCAAATAAAGAAGGCAATGCCAACTCAATCAATCACATCATGTCTAATACACGATCCCGACCATCTCAATCCTCGGTTTCTCATATCATAATCTCAACTTCCGAACCTTTAGCACACATGGCACCTTGTGCCCTCATATTTTCCATCTCACTTTTAACAACAAAATCCACATGCTATTCAATACGTAATTCCGTACAAATGCATTCACGATGTTCAAGAAAGTCTCATTTACATAATATAAGTAAATTACAATTTCTAAATTAATTAGGAAAACCTGCGAGAAAAGTTGAAGTTATTTTTAGAAATCATTTGAATAAGAAAGTACGATTTTGAATTAAAATACAACATCGAATGAATTATTACCTTTAACATGTGAGTTAATAACTTAAAACTTAGTAGAAATTCCTTTTTAAGTAAAATACAACCTCAGGCGGTTTAAAAGAATATAATTGGGTAACTAACTGAATTAATGATGTAACAATTATTGAAGCCCGAAGTGTTGGAATGTATAAATATAATTACGGCGAGGTATTGAAAACACTGTAAGTTCCAACACAAAGGATCACAGAAATAAAGGAATTTAAACAGTTAAAACACTATTGATAACAACAAATAAACACAGCAACAGAAAGTGCACGGCATCACCCTTCGTGCTTTAACTCTCAATCCTCACCATGCAATCAATAATAGAAATGTGCACGGCATCACCCTTCGTGCTTTACCACTCTTCCTCGCCATATGAATAATATAAATGTAAATGTGCAAGGCATCACCCTTCGTGCTTTATCACTCTTCCTCACCATAAGAATAATATAAATGTATACGGCATCATCCTTCGTGCTTTATCTCTCTTTCCTCACCATGTGAATAATATACGGCATCACCCTTCGTGCTTTATCTCCCTTTCCTCACCATATGCATCAGTATAAATGTAAATGTGCACGGCATCACCCTTCGTGCTTTATCACTCTTCCTCACCATATCAATAAATTTAAATGTGAATCTGCACGACATCAATCTTCGTGCTTTATCTCTCTTTCCTCACCCAAATAGTAGAAACAACAACATCCCGGCAAGGGAATCAATTAATAGAAATAATAACATCCCCGCAAGGGAATCAACAATAGAAACAATAACATTCCAGCAAGGGAACCAACAATAGAAACAATAACATTGCGGCAAGGGAACCAGCAATAGAAACAATAACATCACGGCAAGGGAATCAACAATAGAAACAATAACATCCCGGCAAGGGAATCAACAATACATAATAAGGGTCACGGAAAAACCAAGAAGCACGATAACCTCAACAAAACAACAAGACATAATAAGCACGTGATAACTACCCAGGTAACCACAACAATGGAACATGTAACATATTTGCACGAAGTCATAGAGAAATTCACAATCAAGAAGTATCAAAACAATAAGGAAGGCAATCACTTCAATTAAGGAAATTAGGGGTCGAGTAACACGTAGGAATTAGAGAAACACTAACAACATCATATGGAGCTTATAGAGATAATTTAAGCAATTATTAAACCTAATCATAATGGAATAGTTTCCACATAATTAACATAAGGACCTAAGAACCCTAGAGCAAATTTCCCGCCAATAAGTCCGAGCACACACTTGTCACCTTGCATGCACGGACTACAATTAGCATAAAAGACTCAAATCCTAAGGGGAAGTCCCCCACACAAGGTTAGGCGAGATACTTACCTCAAAGACGACAAATCGATACTCTATAATGCACTTCTTGGGTGAAAAGACCTCCGAACGGCTCAAATCTAACCAAATTAACTTCAAAGCACAAACAAAACACATAAGAAACTATTCCGGACCATAAAGTCTCATTCTTTAACAAAATCCAAAAATCGGTCCAAAGTCGACCCTCGAGACCGCGCCTCGAAACCTGACAAATTTTACAAAAACCGAATACCCATTCCAATATTAGTTCAAAATACAAAATTTATCAAATTCCGATACCATTTTCTCCCTCAAATCACTATTTTTCATTTTTGGAATTTTCTTCAAAAACCAACATTTTTCTAAACCCAAATCACAAGTTAAATGATAAAAATAAAGATGAATTCATGGAATATAATCAACTCTAGGTGAATAACACTTACCCAATCGATTTGTGTGAAAACCCCTCAAAGAATCGCTCATAACCGAGCTCCACAAGTCAAGTTATGATGAAAATGGTGTAACCCGAATTTCGGGATATATTCTGTCTGCCCAGGGATTTATGCATCGCGATTGTGGAGATTGGGCCGCGATCGCGGATAAGAGATTTAAAGGTGTCAAGAAATACCTTTCGCGATTGCGAGAAAAGGGATGCGAACGCGACGAACAATGGGCAGGAAACGTGGGGAAACTGATGCGAACGCGAAGAGGAAATAGCAAACCGCCCCCAGCTCCTACTTTCTACTACGCGAACGCGAGGGAACAGACGCGAACGCGAAGAAGAAGAAAGCAGACCTTCGCGATCGCGGGACGTTCTATGCGAACGCGATGAAGGAAAAACGGGAAAACCAACAGAACTCTAGCGATCGTGACTGGAGCTACGCGATCGCGAAAGAGGGCAACAGATACCAGAAACCAGCAATCGGAAACTATGAAAAAAATCATTCCGAACCAATCCGGAACTCACCCCCTCGGGGCTCCAAACCAAATATGCACACAAGTCTAAAAACACAACACGAACTTGCTCGCACACTCAAATCATCAAAATAACTTCTAAAACTACAAATTGGACGCCAAAACGCATGAAAATCAAACTTAAACTTCAAGAACTTCTAGAATCACAACCGAGCATCCGAACCCTATCAAATCAACCCCGAATGGCGCCAAACTTTGCAGACAAGTCTAAAACGACATAACGAATCTATTCCAACTCTCAGAATCATATTCCGACCCGGATATCACAAAAGTCAACTATGGGTCAAACTTCTCTATTTTCCAAACTTCAACTTTTCCAACTTCCGCCGAAACGCCTCAAATTACCCTACGGGCCTCCAAATCCATATCTGAACGAGCGCCTTAGTCCAAAATCACCACACGAAGCTGTTGAGATCACCCACGACCCATTCCGGGATTGTTTACTCAAAAGTCCAATTCCTATCAAATTTTCACTGTTTAAACTTCCAAATCTAGGTTCCTTCTCCCAATTGAACTCCGATTCATCCGGAAACTGAATCCAACCATGCAGACAAGTCGATATACATAATGTGAAGCTGCTCGAGACCTCAAACTGCTGAACCGGGCGCAATTGCTCAAAACAACCAGTCGGGTCATTACAAATAAATGCCTTAGGCCATCTCTAAATCGTCCATAAACCATGGAACGGTGCCTTTCTGCTGCAGCTGCATGATGATCTCGCGCGAACTTGAATTCTGGAAATAGAAAACCATTTTTGCTGAAGAGAGTATCAATCATATTCTTCGAAGCCTCAGGTGTCAATCGATATCCATCCTAGTGTATATGCAAAGCCCTATCTGAACATGCTGCAACTCCTTCCTCTCCACACTGCCTCAGAGGATCAAAGTTAAACGGACCGCTTCCAGTACTACCGCAACAAACTTTATCAACGTCTTAGTCTTGAATCCAAAGAGCACATGATTGCGTAGAACCGCCATAAACGCCTTGTAATAATCTGCATATATGATCTCAACTTTAGGGTACTTCAATCGCAACTCCTCCAACGCTTGCCATAGATGATCATTGTGCAATGTTGCAAACAAATTTATTCCTTTGTGACATTTAATTTTCCTGCTATTGTTGTTTTGGGAAACATTGTTCGAAAACCTGGAAGGCAATCCATTGCAATAATTCCAGAAACGACAAAGTATTTGGCCTCTGTATCTTTGATCAGTTGTTCGATAGAATTCTTGATTGTCTCCACAACATTAGGGACAAGCTTGGACACTTGAGAAATAGATTTTGTATGCAAAAGAGAGTGCTTGTAATCATTAAAACAGGCAGATCCATATAGATGATAACTTTTTGAAGAACCTTGTTCCTGCCGCAGTCATGAAAAGAGAAGCAATCCTTATAGAAGAGTTTCATAAAGGAGGAAATCAGCGAGTGATGAGACTGCTGGGGCGGTGGGATGCCATTCTTTCTGAAGGAAAAGGGACTCATAACTGCTGCTCCAGGCATCATGAAACTAATACCAGAATCAAACTCGACGTCTTCGTCGGTGTAATGTTGTAGAGAAGGCAGACCAAGCATAGCAGCTAAATGATCAGAAGTAGAAGCAAAATCACTGTCTCCGAAGCTGTAAATGGAATTAAAAAGGGATGCTTCTTCCTATGCGTAAGCGGAAGAAGCGAAAAAGAAAGAGGAGATCACTAATAGAAAGAAGAAGAAACAATTGTTGGTAAGGGAAGCCATTGAAAGAGAAGAAACAAAGATCATAAGCAGAAAGGAATTAAAGGATTTAGGTTAATGGTAGTATTTATAGAGGTACCTCAACCGTGAAGTTTAAGCAATGTTACAGAAACCTAGTAGTAATAGGAAATTAAACCCATAGGCTTGAATTTGCTTGATTAAAAAGGCCTACGATTTAGCTAGGAATCGGTATATTTTTTGCTTGATGTTTCCATATATATTCAATTTTTAAGCAGAATTTAAAACTATAAGGTAACTTTATTAAATGCCAAGAATTAGGAAAAAAATATTGAATGGATTTCATTTAGGGAAACTTTCATAAGTATCACATTTTTGAATAATAGTATATACAGAATCCTACCATCATTAAATATATATATCAAATGAGGCAGGTATTATTTACACTAGTAGTCGTACCCGCGCGATGCGCAGTCAGTATTAAAAAATATTAATTAAATTAAATTATGATAGGGGTTGTTTGATCCTATTAGACTGTATTGCTTTAATAAAATTCAATTGTCATCTTACTTTTCAATACGATATACCCAATAATGAAATCTCTATTAAATCAAAGGTACTTATATAGTTAGTGAATAACTTTTTTGTTCTATATATTTTTATTATATTAGCCAATATTTAATATTCGCTTTCTTTTTGTCATATATGAGAAGATTTATAATTTATTACTATTGAAATATTTTTTTTATTTTAAATTTTATTCTATTGTTCTTAATAATATTATCTAAATTTTAATGAACAAAATCTCTGTTAAACTAACGGGACTTATACAGGGAGCGCATTGAATAACTTTTTTGTTATGTATTTTTTTAATTATATCATCTAATATTTAATATTATTACATTGTTAATAGAAAGTTTTATTAGCATATTACTTTATTAAATATTTTTCTCTGAAAGTTTTTTATGTCTTTATTTTCGTTTTATTTATTTTAAAATAATTTTAAAACTCCAACTTGAAACTAATCCACAATTTGAATTGTTAATTTATTATTTTTTTAATTTCATTTTTTATTTTAAAAGTTTAAAATTCCAACTTGAAACTACATCCCGATTTGAATGGGTAGTTTTTCTTCTCTTTCTTTCGTTTTTCTCATAGCTAATTTTTTTTTTGCTTTTTTATTTTAAGATAATTTATAAACTCCAACTTGAAACTACTCCCACCCAATTTGAATGGGTAGTTATTTTTTTATATATTTTTTTTTTGTTTTTTTATATTTAATTATAAGATATCTATATTTATTAATCCAAATAAAGTAACCAATTAATACATACATACATACATACATACATATACATATATATATATATATACATATATATATATATATATTATATATATATATATATGGTAGTTTTTTATTTTATTTTATTATTTTCGTTTTTTATATATTTAAATTCAAAAATAATAACCAATAACTAATTATAAACTAAATAACTAATTATGCCAAGTGACATTTTTTTAGGTTGCCACTTGGCTTAAGGAGAGGGCTTTTTCCTCTCCTTTTAATAATATATAGATATAGATTAGTAGATACTTAAAAGAATTTGGCATCTCTTTAATGTCCGAGAATGTCACAATTTCATCTCAAAAATCTCTCCTAAAAATTAGGACATCACTTTTATCTCCTTAACTAGTGAAATCACTTTTATCTCCTTAAGACAAATCAGAATAAAACGGCATTATACGCGGTTATAAAAGATAAGACAAATCAGAATAAATTTGCGCTACACGCGGTTATAAAAGATAAGACAAATCAGGAAATAAAAAGAATAGATTTAGCACAAGCAAATTATTTTATTGAGTACATGTTTTTGCATTTCTTCTTCTTTTTTGTAATAGAGCTTTCTACGCGGAACTTTTTTAACAGAAGTTATAATGATGCTATGCGCCTAAACTAAATTCTTCTTTGGAAAAATTAGTAAAGCCTCTGAAAATCAAGATAGCATATTAAATTTATCATCCTTTGAGGTGGAATCAAGACAAAAAAATTAATCAATAAAGAAAACATTAAACAGTTGGCACAGCAGGGTGATCGAACATGGGAGAAGCAAGAGATGATGAATAATCTGTCACGAGAAAATTTACTCGCTCTTTGCCAGTATGTCACTCTGCCCCAACAATGTAATTAATCCATAGAGTTATTAATTTTAGATTATAGTCACATCTGTCCTTAAAATTAGACAAGCAGTTTTGGATGGCGACAACATGATGCTAAAAGATGATTTATTAACCCATTTTGTCGTCCTTAACCCAAATATCCATATGCTTTTTTTTTTTTATAATAATACAGTCTCATAACTCATAAGTCGACATTCATGAGATGTGTTTGGTATGAGAGATTATTTTTCCGGAAAATATTTTTCATGAAATTTATTTTCTAGTGCTTTTTTGTTAAAGAACTTCCAATATTTTCCATATAATGATAATTTTTGTTTTCGACTTTAATTAATTAAAGCTCATACGAACCGTCCACTGATATATGCAAAAGTCAACACCTGTAATCTGATATTAGTCTCCATCGGTGAACTCTGGTCTAAGAATACTAGAGGCATTAACCAAATTTATATATATCATATTCAACATTTAACCATCTGCATACATTTGAAGTTTACAGTGGATCTAATAGCTTTCAGATTTCAGACACAACGTCTATATATGTTTTATTCATAAATTTGTCAGTGTTTGAGCAGCTGCCGAGATCAATAGCTACCCCTTCATCATCAGTACATAGAAATCCTGCATGTAATAAAAATAGTAGTAATAAGTTAGATTAAGCAGATGAAACAAGCAGTCTGCACCAAATTGGCTGGAAATTTAATTTGAGAGGTAATATAAACTTACGTATTACAGTCGTAGTTTTTATCAATAGGAGGCATATTAAAAGAAATGCCACATTTCTTGGGGAGTTCAGCAACGAGAGTGGGATTGACATTTCCAGCATGAATAAATGCGGTTTTTAAGCAGTTGCAGATAGCGACTCGGTCTTCCTTGGTTTTAGCAAGTTGATATATGTTATCTATACCAGTACAGCAAGGTACTGATGGATTATCACCGCCCTTTGCACTACGTTGAATGTACGATAGACAAGGAGCCAGCTGCGTTGTAACAGTTTGACAGGAAGGAGGAGCACCCAACGCGTCGTTTGAGAGAGCTGTAACTACAAGGGCTAAAGCAAGAAATACAAGAAACCGAGCCATATCTATTGGTGTATGGACTACTATTGAAGAAATGTAAGTTAAATTCTGTGTGTGTGTGTGTAGAATTATGTGCAAATGAGTGGGCATATATACCTATATTTCAGCCCCTTTATCTGTTATTACATGCGATTCTCATGAATTAGAGATTTCTCTGCAGTTTGTTGTTCAATTGGAATTTCACACGATATTTCCTCTTCCGTCTGGAGATGTGAGTTGCACGATTGAAACTCTTCTGTCAATGACAGTATTCGTAACAGAGGAACAAACTAAAGCAAACCATACTGTTATATATTTCTGAACTTGGAAATTATACGCTAAGGCAGCCCGTTGGGTGCCTTAGCGTTAGTGTTTAACCAAAAATATGTTTCTTGATTAATATCTCAATTTAGAAGAAAACGAGTTGCTGATAATCAAGTTTTACTTTACTTTTACAATGATACTTAAGGAAAATAATAAGAATAGTAAAGGAACTAATTGACGGACAAATTGTAAAATAGAGAATTGCAAGAAGGCAGAAAAGTAAAGAGTATATTTCAATAGTGCTTCAGATCTGTCCCTACAAATAAAATTTTGTGCCCTTTTATAAGAATGTACAATAGTAACGGTTCTTCTTTGAGTTTATTATGGGCATTAGTGATATTCATTGCCCATTATCTCGGATATCTATAAATGGCATATTTATTGCTATAAATACCACATAACTATTTCGATTCCCCTTTCTTATTTACTTCCGATTCATGTACCTTTCCTTCTTTTTGTTCTTTATTCATTCTGTCCTCGTCTATTCTTTGTCAACTGTTAGGCTTGGTTCTCTTTTTCGTACCGTCTCGTGGGTGTTTCTCCCCGTGCCTTCTCTTCTCAATTAATTCTATCAATTGAGAATGCCACTTGTCGCATATCACTGTTCCACGTGTCATGCCATGTACGTGTCATGCCATGTCAGCATTTCTATATTCCACGTGTAACGCCATTTCACCACCAATACAGATAGTCCCCCCACTTTTCTGAATATTCTCTACTGACTATTCGGGGAAGTGAAAAGTTTTTATGGCGGGAATTCTCTGCCGCCGTTTTTCGAATACAATCATACCTCCTTCTGAACTGATGCGACGCATATCACGTCCATTTAATGATCATGCCACGTGGCTAAACAGATTGGTTCTGCAGTTCCTCAGCGCTTTTTAGGGATTTTCTGCAGCCGCATCAGTCACGAAGTGACGATTCTATTATGACGCTTCATAATGACCTTAATTGTCGTGTCTTCTTATAAATACTCCACTATTTTTTGATTTCTTGAAGCCTTTCTTCATTCATATTCACCTTCGTCTTCTTGTTGTACACTCTTTTTCTTTTTTCCCTGTTCTTGTTTGGACAATCGTGTCTTCCCTTGATCCCCGTAAAGTTGTAATTGTTGACGAGTTTGTTTCTTCTAATGCTCCCACTAGAAGTAGAAGGGGTGGTAGGCTGCGTAGTCTTGGTTCTATATCTAACCGTGGTTCCTCTTCTCAAAGTGGTGCTATTAATCCGTTTTCCTCTAGACCTAGGGCTCTTATAACCCCTAGATCTTCTTTAAGAAATAGAGATTCAACTGAAACTATACGCCAGCACACAGTTGCAGAAATTGTTCCTCAAGAGTTTTCCTTTGTAACTGATCGTGAATCTATAAGGAGTCAAGTTTCTTCCATACCTTCCCTTGATCGTGCTGACCTTTACCCTAGTTTGATTACTACTGGTCTTTTTTCTCTTGTTCGAAGAGAATGTTACTGGAAACTTGACTTCCCAATTTTAGTTCCTGGTGCCAACCAGAGGATTACTTCTTACCATGATGGTTTCTCTTTCGTCTATACCTACTCTTTCACACTAGAGTTCAAACCCCCTATTGATCCGGTAATCCTTGAGTTTTTTCGTTATTTCAACGTATGTCTTGGCCAAATTGGTCCCATAGTTTGGAGGGCTGTTGCATGCCTTCGTTATTTGGCAGAACTAGTTTCCGTGCCTCTTACTTTTCGGCACTTGCTTCACTTATACTCGCCTGAGCTATTTCGCGAAGGTGTCTTTTCTCTCGGTTTGTCGCTGCTCCCACTAGTGGGCTAGTGGGTGAAGAAAACATAGAGAAATGGAATTTTGCACGTAAGTTTTTCTTTTTTGTTTTCGTAATAGCTCAAAAGACTTTATTATAACGAAATACCAAACCTTTCAGCATCCATAGAAATTTTTGATGAAATTACCAACTTCCGTGCTTGGGTAGAAAATATGTTGATTGCTGCGCCTATGGAGAAGAGGTCCTGGAAATACCTTTCCCAAATATTTAGCTGGAAAGTAAAGACGCATAGTAATTTTCTCCTTTATTATTTCTTTCTTTCTCTCTCTTGTTTATTCAGATTTCACATCTTTCTCCTTTTTACTAGGGGTTCCCATTCGTGGTTTTAGTCCCGCGTCTGTTCCTTCTGCCAGACTTTCTGTGAGTCTTGCTCAGGAAAGAATTTTATGTGCTTCTTATTCTAAAAGAAAAACGGATGGAGCCCGTGGCTTTGAGGGTGAAGAAGAGACAGAAGAGGGTTATTTAGTGCGAACACCTCGAGTTAGGAGATGCGTAATTTTCGATGATGAACACACTCCTTCTCATGACCCTCCATCGAGCTTAGTCCCCTTTAGACTTTTGGATGAGCTAGAGAATGTCCCTTTAACGGTTTCTGATGATGATGCTGTTAACCCTCCCCCAAGTTGTGTTGATAGCTTGTTTGCTAATGGCTTTGAGGGTATTGAAGCTCCCGGGCCTGTTTCTAAAGAACCGCCCCTTGCTACTCTTCCAGCTTCGGTTCCCATTACTCATCCCGTGTCTTTACATGTTGCTCCCCCTACTGCTCCTCCCGTAGCTGCGTCCATCTCATCTGCTATTCCCGTTGCTGCTTCTCATGTAGAAATTGGAACCTCCAACAGCGGGTTGACGATGAAAAGAAATATTGTGGAAGTCCCTGAAGGTAGGAGTTTAATAAAGAAATTGGGTCAAGCTGATATGTGGTTAAAGCCTTTGATTCGACCCGTAGAGAAGAAGAAATTGGAAAGCCATAGTTCCCTGACTTGGATGAGTGATATAGTTCGTTCTTCTTTGAAGGTACAGTCTTAATTATACTCATTTTCCTTTTCTTTTTCTTATTCATGAAACTTTTTGTTTTTTTTGTAGATCAACTTGATTGGCACTGAACTTATGAAAAGGATTTCTCAAGCGGAGCAGGAAGCGGTTGACTTTCGTACCGAAACTGATAATTGGAAAGGTCAATTCGATGGTCTTCAACTAGAGAAAGAGGTTCTGACGGAAGAAAAGAATGCCTTAGAGGAACAAATGAGGATGGTTGGTGCTGAATCAAGCCAAGTTGGAAAAGACAAGGACATACTTGAGTCCTCCTTTACCGAACAACTTTCCAAGGCGACTGAAGAGATAAGGAGTTTAAGGGAACTCCTTAATCAAAAAGAGGTGTATGCGGGAGAATTAGTTCAAACACTTACTCAAGCTCAAGAAGATCTCCATGCCTCGTCTGATAAGATTATGTTCTTGGGAAGTTCTCTTACTCCTTTGAAGACAGCTTATGATGCCTTTGAAGTAGAAAAAGAAGAGCTGAGAGCTGAAATTGATCAACGGGAGAAGGACTATGAGATTCTCGAGGACAAACTGTCATTAGATGTGAGCTGGGCTTTTTTAAACACTCGCCTTGAGACTCCAATGGAAGCCAACCAGGAAGGTTTTGACCTTAATGCTGAGATTGTTAAAGCTCAAGAAGCAAACGATAAAACTCAGCAACGTCAAAGCTTTTCTTCACCTAAAGATGAAGGTCCCGTAGGTGATGGAAATGGACTTGTTCCTGGTGAAGCTAATGTCCAAGCCTCTTCTTCTCAAGCTGACACTTCTACTACCGTTAATGATGCTCCCGCAGATGATGCCCCTTAGTTTTATCATGTTTTCATGTTTACTCAACTTTTGGGAAGTTTATTTTGTTTTTTGGAAAGTTGTTGTTTGGTTACCCCTATCTTGTTTTGGGGTTTAATGACAAACAAGTACTTCTATTTTTTCCCAAAGTTTAATATATGTGTTTTGGTTACTTTCACGATTATATCTGAGCTTTTTGTTTTGCTCTTTGATACTTGAACATGCATTTAGAAATGATTTAATAATCTGTGATTTTGATAAACACAAACTTTTATAAAAGAGGGCCCTTTTATATAAGCGACACTGATGAAGATGACTTCTCATCTTCATTCTGGCGTAAATATATGAAATATGAAACAGAAAAAGGAAATAATTTGAAGATGTTTCATGCTTTGAACTTTCAAATAAATTATATATATGATTTTCTCGTACATTACTTTCACAACTGCTTTCTTTATAGTAGGTTTGTAGATACAAAATCGGGTTTGTCATCCCGGGACTAATAAAAAATCGGGTTTATTATCCCATGACTAATTTTTGGCCTTAACCTAAAAACTCGTAGGAACTTGGAGTGTATCTTGAGTCCTTCTTGCGAGTTCACACCTTCTCAAGGTTGATTCAAGGTTTTTGATCCAGGCTTGATTTGTGACTCCTATGCTTGAGTTTTGACTCTTAGGTTCTTCGCCTATATGTATAGTCCCCCGCAGTGTTAGAGCGTTGAAGTATGAAATCCCGAGCACAGGATTTTTCCTTCCTTTTGGTCCATTCCCTGGAAAGGAAAATACATATGGGGCTCGGAGGTATATGTTTAGATGATGGCTTCTTAACCCCTTTTTTCCATCAGAAAGATTGTAACCTAGACCGGGAATAATTCAGTATTCCGCGTGTCTTTAGGGTCTAATATTATCGTTTGGTACGGGCTAGATTTTTGCCTATCATCTAAAATTGTTAGTAAAATTCAAATGAACGAAATAAAATTATATCTTAGTGATACCTGACAGTGGGTACTTCATTTGCCTAGAATTAATACTTCTTCAAATGAACAACATTCCAATGTGATGGTAGTATGGTTTCATCCATTGTTTCCAACTCATGCGTCCTTTTTCCAGCGATGCCTCGAACCCTATAAGGGCCTTCCCAATTTGGACTTAACTTACCAGTATTAGCCGCTTTTGTTGACCGAAACACCTTTTTGAGGACGAAGTCCCCAATCTTGAAGTATCTCAGATTTGCTTTCCTATTGTAATATCGTTCAATCATCTGCTTTTGAGCCGCCATCCTTATTAGCGCAGCTTCCCTCCTTTCCTCTAATAAATCAAGACCCGTCTGCGTCTCTTCTTCATTTGCTTCCTCAGTAGCATGGGTGTATCTCATACTTGGTTCACCTATTTCAACTGGAATTAGTGCTTTAGTGCCGTAGACGAGCGAAAACGGAGTCTCGCCCGTACTTGTTTTTGCTATTGTACGATAAGCCCATAATACTCCTGGTAACACTTCTGGCCAATTGCCCTTTGACTCCTCTAATCTTTTTTTCAAGCTATTAATAATAAATTTGTTTGTTGACTCAGCTTGCCCATTAGCTACGGGATAGTAAGGCGCGGATGTGATCCGTTTAATCTGCCAACTCTGAAAGAACTCTGTGATTTTCCCGCCTATGAATTGTGGGCCGTTGTCACACACGATTTCCTTTGAAACTCCAAAAGGACATATAATGTTTCACCAAATAAAGTACCTGACTTCTTTTTCTCGCACCTATTTGAAAGCTCTTGTCTCTACCCATTTTGAAAAATAATCTGTTAAAACCAATAGAAACCGTACCTTTCCTTTGGCTTGAGGTAACAAACCTACGATATCCATGCCCCACTTCATGAAAGGCCATGGCGAGATAACTGAATGTGACAATTTTGCTGGTTGATGCATGTTGTTGCATATCGTTGACATTTATCACACTTGGCTACAAAGTTTTCTGCTTCTTCTTCCATTTTTGGCCAGTAGTATCCCGCTCTTATTAAAGTCTTCACCAACGATCTTCCCCCAGCATGATTGCCACAATGAACTTCATGTACTTCCCTCATTACATATTCTAAAGGTCCACCGAACATCTTTTGGTATAAGTTTCCACGAATTAGCAATACCGGGCAGCTTTTTGTCGAAGTACCTGTGACTTCTTCTTCTCTTCGGGCAAGATCCCGTACTGCAAAAAATTGACAAACTCGTTCCTCCAATCCCAAGTTAAATTATTAAAATTTACCTCGTTCTTGTCTTGATCAAGTGCCGAATGAAACAAATGTATTACAATAGAATTTTCTGTGTTTGTTACATTCGTAAGAGATGCGAGATTGGCCAACGCATCTGCCTCTGCGTTCTCCTCCCTGGGTATTTGAATAGCCTTCCATGATTGAGATTGTCTGATTAATTCTCGTACCTTTTCCATGTATTGTTGCATTCGTGCCTCTCTCACTATGTAAGTCCCCTGCATTTGGTTAACTACTAGCTGCAAATCGCTTTTGATTACAATCTGTTCTACGCCAAGTTCCCGTGCTAATTCCATACCTGCAATAACAGCTTCGTACTCTGCTTCATTATTAGTGATAGGATAACATTTTATTGCTTGTGTTATGATTTCCCCTGATGGTGGTATTAGGACAATACTTAAGCGCACTCCTTTTACATTCGAGGAACCATCAGTAAATAAAGTCCAAGTCCCAGATTAGTTTTGGTAAATACCAGTAATTCCTTTTCTGCTTCAAGAACTAAATTCGTGCTAAAATCTGCTACGAAATATGCTAAAACCTGTGATTTTATTGCAGTTCTGGGCTGGTATATGATATCATACTCACTGAGTTCTATTGCCTACTTAGCTAACCTACCAGATAATTCTTGCTTATGCAATATATTCCTCAGAGGGGAAAGCAGTTATTACAGAGATAGGGTGATATTGAAAATAAGGCCTCAATTTTCTAGATGCCATGATTAGTGCTAAAGCAAGTTTTTCTAGAAGAGGGTATCGTCTCAGCATCTAACAAAGATTTACTAACATAATATATTGAAGATTGTTTACCTTTATCCTCTCGTACAAGTACCGCACTTACTGCCACTTCTGACACAGCAAGGTATAGAAGCAACCTTTCCCCATCTTTCGATTTGGCTAGCAAAGGCGGATTTGATAGATACGATTTTAAGTCCTTGAGGGCTTGTTGGTGTTCGTAAGTCCATTCAAATTGATTCTACCTTTTCAATACTAAAAAGAATTTAAAACTCTTTTCTGATAATTTTGAAATAAATCTCCCCAGCGCCGCTATTCTTCTTGTTAATCTCTACACTTCCTTTTTGCTTGTGAGTACATCGGGTATTTCCACGATAGCTTTGATTTGTGCCGGATTTACTTCAATTCCTCTATTAGAAACAAGAAAACCTAAAAACTTACCTGAAGATACGCTAAAAGCACATTTTTCTGGATTTAGGTTCATATTGCCCTTGTGGAGAATCTGAAAAGTGTCCAACAAATGCTGGAAATGATCTCCTGCCTGTGCCGACTTGACTAGCATATCATCAATGTAGACATCCATAGTCTTTCCTAGATATTCTTGAAATATTTTAGTTACCAATCTTTGATACGTGGCTCCAGCATTTTTTAGACCAAAAGGCATGACTTTATAACAGTAAGTCCCCATGTCTGTGATAAAGGAAGTTTTTTCTTCATCTATAGGGTCCATCTTTATCTGCTTATACCCTGAATATGCATCTAAAAAACTTTACAACTCATGTCCTGCAGTAGAATCAATTAGTTGATCTATGTGCGATAAATGGAATGAATCTTTTGGACAAGCTTTATTTAAGTCAGTATAATATACACAAACTCGCCATTTCCCATTCTTTTTTGGTACTACTACATTATTAGCTAGCCAGTTAGGATATTTTACCTCTCGTATTGACCAAATTTTTAAAAGTTTTTGTACCTCATCCTGGATCACCTGATTTTTAAAAGATCCTTGCTTTTGTTTCTTCTGCTTGACAGGTGGATATGATGGGTCCTCGTTCAGTTTATGAGTCATCACCTCCGGTAGTATACCTGTCATGTTTGTTTACGACCAAGAAAAGCAATCCAAATTATCTTTTAAAAATTCAATTAATTTACCTTTCATTTTTGTGCTCAGATTTACACCGATGTAAAATTTTCTGTCCGGCTAGTGTTTGAATAGCACTATCGCTTTGAGTTCTTCGGTAGTTGTCTTAATATTTTCATTTTCTTCTGACTCTTGAATAACACCGGGTCTTGAATCAATGTCAGCTTGGGCTGGAATGTCTTCAGTTGAGGTTTGTACCGCAACATCCTCAACTGAATTCTGTAACTGCTATTTCTTGCCTTCCTCCTCGTTCACCATGCTGGTAGCAACTACTGAATTGATTCTCCTCGAAGCTTGTTGATCTCCACGGATTTGACAAATTCCCCACTGTGAAGGAAATTTGATAACTTGATGCAATGTGGACGGCACAACATCCATATCGTGAATCCGGGGTCTTCCCAGGATTATATTATAAGCCATGTCTGCATCTCTCACTTGAAACTTTGTATTCTTGATAACTCCTTCTGCAAATGTAGCTAGCACTATTTCTCATTTCGTGACAAGACATGAATTATCAAACCCGAACAGAGTCCGTGCCTTTGGTATCACTTTGTTATTAGCTTGCATCTCTTCCACCACTCTTAGTAAAATAATATTCATGGAGCTACCTGGGTCAATCAAAACTCATTTTATGTTAGTATCGTGTACATGTAAGGATATTACCAGTGCGTCATTGTGAGGAATCATCAAACCATCCACATATTCATCATCAAATGTTATACTGTCTCCTTCTAGGGTGTGACGTATTCGCTTCCCATGAGTGACTGTGACTTTTGACGTCTTCTTTGCTGCTGTATAAGTCACACCATTGACCTCATCTCCACCGGGTACTACATTGACTGTTCTTTTTGGAGATGGGGGTTTTGGGGGTTCTTGTCTATTCTTCATATATGACTGCCTACCTTTCTTACTGAACAGGTCAGTTAGATAACCTTGTTTCAACAAATGCTCAACCTCTTTTTGTAGTAACCTACAATCTTCTGTTCTATGGCCTTGATCATTGTGAAATTAACACCAGTCTTCTGGATTTCTTTTGCTCAGGTCTAACCTCATTTCTTTAGGCCACCGTACCTTGTCCCCCATACCTCTTAAAATAGCCACCAACTCGAAAGTACTGACACTAAAATTGTAGTCTCCGACTCTCGCATGTATGTGGGAATTATCTACTCGCGCATCCCTTTCCTTTGTGAATCTAGATGAGGAACCTGCATCTTTTTGCCTTGGCCTCGATTCATGTCGTAATTTTTCTTATTTGGACCGAGAATCTCGACCTGCAGGACCCATATAAGGTTCGTACCTATTTTTTCCGGTCCTTTTTTCTGATTCTGAACATCTTGACCCTGCTCTTTCATCAACTCTTGGCTGTGCAACTGTATCTTCCTCTATCTGCAGCTTAGTGTTGTATCTGTTATATACGTCGTTCCAAGTTGTTGCTGGAAATTCTCACAAACTTTCCTTTAGTCTCCTCGTGGCTTCTGAACTTTTCTCATTCAGGTTGCTTGCGAACGCCATGGCTGCCCAATTGTCAAGTACTCGTGGTAACATCATCCTCTCCCGTTGGAATCTATCCACAAACTCTCTAAGTAGTTCTGTGTTTTCCTATTTTACTTTTAAGATGTCTTCCATCGTTTTTTCAACTTTTCGAGCTCCCGAATGTGCTTTTATAAATAAATCTGCAAGCTTGGCAAAAGAATCAATAGAGTTTTCAGGTAAGAGAGAATACCACGTTAATGCTCCTTTCGTGAGGGTTTCACCAAATTTTTTGACAAAAACAAATTGAATTTCTTTCTTGGTTAAATCATTGCCTTTATGCCAGTTGTAAACGCGGTTACGTGATCTCGCAGGTCAGTTGTTCCATCATATTTTGGAAAATCAGGCATTTTAAACTTCTTAGGAATCAGCAAAGGTGCTGCACGTGGCTTCCAGGGCTGTTATGAATATTTATCAATATCTACTTCTTTAATCACGGGTGGTAAGCCAGGTATTTGTTCTATGTGATCATTTTGCTCTTTCAGCTATTTCTGCAAAGTTAGTACCAAACTTTGTAAATCAGAGTTATTTGGTGTACCTGATCTTCCATTATGAGATTCACTGGGAGTTCCTCCACTTCCTAAATTAGCAAGCCCCGAGCGTGGGTTTTCTATGATTGCGGTATTATTTAGTGGAGGAGTTGGTGGCGCAGTTGGAAATCCCCTAACAAAAGCTTGAAGAGCGTTGTTCACGTGTTCTGCGATTAATTGTTTAAAGCGTCTTGTTCGACAGTCTGATCGTCCCCTTGATGATCATTCGTGTGTGATGTTGATCTTTTAGGTATCCCCTCTCGGAACAATCGAGGAGATTCTTGTGGTGAAGGGATTGGTGGAGTTCCTCCCTCCTGTTGATTTAGTTGTTTTTTTTTTGTTGGCAGTTGACATGATTGTTTATCAGAAAGAGAATTTGGAAGTGAAAAGATTATCAGATTCCCGGCAGCGGAACCAATTTGTTTAACAAAAAATATATTCTTGATAAAAATCTAAATTTAGAAGAAAACGGGTTGCTGATAACCAAGTTTTACTTTACTTTCACAATGATATTTAAGGAAAATAATAAGAATGGTAAAGGAACTAATTGATGGACAAATTGTAAAATAGAGAATTGCGAGGAGGCAGAAAAGTAAAGAGTATATTTCAATAGTGCTTCAGATCTGTCCCTACAAATAAAATTCTTCCCTTATATAGGAATGTACAATAGTAACGGTTTTTCACACATAATTTGGGTTTATTATGGGCATTAATAAAAATTTGGGTCTATAACTGGCATATTTATTGCTATAAATAGCTCATAACTATTCCGATTCCCCTTCCTTATTTAGTTCCAGTTCTTGTACCTTTCCTTCTTTTTGTTCTTTATTCATTCTGTCTTCGTCTATTCTTTGTCAACTGTAAGGCCCGATTCTCTTTTCCGTGCCGTCTCGTGGGTGTTTCTCCCCATGCTTTCTCTGCTTAATTAATTCTATCAATTGAAAATGCCACTTGTCGCTATATCATTGTTCCATGTGTCATGCCATGTACGCATTCCTATATTCCACGTGTAACGCCATTTTACCACCAATATAGTTAGGTGCGTACCCACCCTCCAACTTGAGGGGGGTATTAGCGTTACATATAGTCCATGGCAGAAGGTTGAAATGTATTTTATTTGTATTGGGCTTAGCAGCCCACATTCATTTTCTTACACACATGTAATCCGCTGGGTCGGCCCATAGCTTACCCTTAGTTCTTTACATTTTTACCCTTGTATATAAATATACACTCTAGAACCTTCACGTTTTCTGGTTTTTTTTGATAATCATCAATTAAAAGAGAGTTCATTTTACACAGATGAATAAAAACATAAGCTGTTCATTTCTTTTCTCTCATTTCTCATGCCCTATTGTACTGGTTCTTCTTTAATTTCTCCTGCAAATCGACACTTCACATGGTATCAGAGCCCGGAATACTGTATATCTTCTTCTCTCGAGTCGATTGATTGTACCCTCGTCCAATTTTGTTCAGGTCTGATTTTGCCGGGATTCACTCACATCGTCGATTTCTCGATCTCCGGCAAAGATTTGTTGGTTTCATAGTATTTTTGTTTTGCTTTTTTGAGGTTTCACTCCGATTATTAGTCTATTTTATCGAGATTCTCTAATTTCGAGAGAATATTCGAAACTAGGGTTTGTGACTCTACCTGGCCCTAGTGTATTGTTCTCGTTGGTGTCGTCGTGTATTTGTTTTCAAGGTTGTTCTTCTCCGGTTGCGAAGAAGGCTGGTAAACACATTTTATTTTCTATACTACTTCTGCTAGTACTTTGCATGTGTAGAGTTTAATGAATATTGTTGATTGAAGATACATTCTATGGTATATTCTGCTGATTTTTATGTTATTTTTTTGCTGGTGTTGCTCCGTCTGGTTTCAATCATGACTAACGGGTCTAGTAGTACTACTGCTGATTTTGAATTTACACCACGTGCTTCTAGTCCAATTTTCCTTCATTCATCGTTTCATCTGATATACCTGGAATGTCCTTAGTTGTTGTTCCCTTTTCTGGTTGTGGCTTTGGTGGCTGGAGAAGGAGCAATATTGTACCCTTGTCGGCTAGGAATAAAATTGCTCTTATTGATGGTAGTTTTCCCAAGCCGACTATTAGTTCCCCTGAATCTGAATAGTGAGACGGGTGTAACAACATGGTTATATCCTGGTTAACCAGCTTCCTCACACCTGAGATTGCTGAGAGTGTGCAATATTCTAACACTGCTAAAAGCATCTAGAAACAGTTGAACAATAGGTATGGAACTATTAATGGAAAAAAATGAAATAAAAAAAGGAATTGGCTTCCACATGTTAGGGACCTCTTGATATAGCCTCTTCTTTCAACAAGTAAAAGAAACCGTGGGATGAATTGGAGACTATGGCTTCAAATCATGCAATTACATGCATTTGTGCTGCAAAGGAGGATTTGTTGAGGGAAGATGAAGAAAATAAGGTTCACCAATTCTTAATGGGGTTGAATGAAACTTATACAACTGCTAGAAGCAACATCCTCATGACGAATCCACTCTCTTCACTTGATAATGTGTATAACATTCTTCTGCAAGATGAAAAGTAGAGACAAGTGACTCCTAATACTCATTTTACACATGACCTAGCATTTTTCAATTAAATACAACTGTACACGGCTAAAATCGGAGAGCCCGATTTTACGACCGTTGTACCTCGCCGAAGTTTCACCTTGAAGGCCCGAGGCACAACTCGAGGTTCTCCCTCAAGGATCCTTTATGACCGACCTCGGGGTAGCGCAAATCGATGGTTATCATGGGCGAGCGGGAAGTTCCCAAGGCGAGTGATCAAAGCTGATAAAACCTACAAGTGAAGCACTAGTATGTACCAAACTAGCGAAGAGCTGTACCAGCTATATTTTCTTTGTAATAATTACTCATGTACAATGTTGGGGTTTCCCCTCCTATATAAAGGGGGCCCTTACTGTTTTGTAAGGGGGGATACAACACGCTACAGTGAATACAAGAACAAGAACATTCTCTGCTTTCTAACTAAAACATATTCTCTTTTGATTTTATTACTTATATTTATTGCTTACATTTATTGTGTATTCATTGATTGTTCTTCATTTATTGCTCATTGTTGATCATAAAAAGCCCTCATCAAGGCCTTTATAAGTGTTAGTTCTCCACTAATTGCCCAAGAGTTTGACGCCTAGCTCGACCTCGAGGCCCCATATAAGCCAACTTAAGGCTCCGATTCTCAGCCACTCGGTTTGCTTAATACGTTATCTTCAAGCTCTTATCCCATTTTCTAGTCCCTCACTTAGCATCCACTGCTTAACAAACTAGCATAAAAACAAATCACATATTGTTAGAACCACAAAATCAAATCTAATTGTCTTTCACACTTTTTCTTGTCCAAGAACCTTTGATTTCAGGAAAAAACGTCAAACTCAGTAAATGCACATGAGACCAACGGTCCTGAAGACCCTGGAGAGAATGGTGTAGTTGTTTCAGGTGTCGGTGTACCACCACGAAACCCTGAGGACGCACCAGAACCAATTCCCGTAGACGCGGTCTCGCGCGATGCCCAACAAGCCGACATAAGCTCCTACACCGACATGAGTATACGCCAAGAGAACTGACAAGAAGCTCGAAAAAATCCAGCCCGGGAAGAAAGAGAGGCAGGCGGGAGAAACGGAACGGAAAAACCCCAGCACATCGTTCATATGGTCATCAGAGGGACCGACGTTCCCCAAGGACCCGTAATCAAGTGGGAAAAGGTTTCCACCGCAATGGAAGGGCAAATCCGGGAACGCATACCCGAGGACGTCCTTGCCTTCAGTGAAGAGGACTTCGAGACCTTGTCAAATCCCCATAACGACGCGCTGGTAATTTCATTTCTCTTGAATAACGTTCAAACTAAACGTGTACTCGTGGATCCAGGTAGCTCGGCCAACGTAATCAGGTCGAAGGTGGTAGAGCAACTCGAATTGCTTGATCAAATCATACCTACCTCCCGAGTCCTCTACGGTTTCAACATGGCCGACGAAATAACGAAGGGGGAGATCACCTTCCCGGTCAACGTGTCCGATACAGTTCGAAACACAAAATTTCATGTCATCGAAGGTGACATGAGATATAATTCATTACTTGGAAGGGCATGGATACACAACATGAGGGCAGTACAATCAACTCTTCATCAGAAGATAAAGTTTTTGACAGAAGACTGTATAAAAACGATATATGGAGAACAGCATGCGGCGAAGGAGATGTTTGCAGTTCATGAGGAGGCACCAACCTTAATACCCTCCATCTCGGAGGAGCCGGAGGACAAACAGACCCCTGAGAATGATGAAGAAGACTTCCTCGCCCCCCGAACCTTCATTGCCCCCGAAGAATCAGATGCAACAAAATTAACAGTTGAAGATCTGGAACAAGCCGTTTTGATCGAGCATCTCCAGATCGGAAGGTATACCTGGGAACGGGATTAACCCCTGAACTCAGGATAAAATTAATTCAATTCCTTATTAATAACATCGAATGCTTTGCGTGGTCCCATTTAGATATGACAGGGATCCCGTCGGAAATAACCACCCATCGACTAAGGGTCGACCCCAGGTTCAAACCGGAGAAGCAGAAAAGAAGACCTCAGTCCCAGGTAAAACACGCGTTCATCAAGGATGAGGTAACAAAACTCCTCAAAATAGGATCTATTAGGAAGTAAAATATCCCGAATGGTTGGCCAATATGGTGGTAGTTCCCAAAAAAGGGAATAAGTTAAGAATGTGCGTAGATTATAAAGACATGAATAGAGCATGCCCCAAAGATTCATTCCCGTTGCCCAACATCGACCGCTTGATCGATGCTACAGCCGGCTACGAGATCCTCACCTTTCTCGATGCCTACTCAGGGTATAATCAAATTCAGATGAACCCCGAGGATAGGGAAAAAACTTCGTTCATCACAAAGTACGGTACGTACTACTATAATGTGGTGCCCTTCGGGCTAAAAAATGCGGGGGCCACATACCAACGCCTAGTCAATAAGATGTTCGAAAACCAAACAGGCAATTCCATGGAAGTTTACATTGATGATATGTTAGTTAAGTCCCTGCGCGCAGAGGACCATTTAACTCATTTGCAAGAGACATTCGACATCCTCAGAAACTACAACATGAAACTCAATCCCGAGAAATGTGCCTTCGGAATGGGCTCGGGCAAATTCTTAGGCTTCATGGTGTCAAACAGGGGGATTGAGATCAATCCCGATAAAATCAAAGCCATCGAAGAGATCACGGTGGTGAACAATGTAAAGGCCGTGCAACGCCTGACTGGACGAATAACAGCTTTGGGCCGAGTCATACCAAGGTCATTAGACAGGAGTCATCATTTCTTCTCCCTACTCAAAAAGAAAAACAGCTTCGAATGGACTCCGGAACGCCAACGTGCTTTAGAAAAGTTGAAGCGAACCTGACGAAACCACCTTTACTCCACACCCCAAAGGAGGATGAAACACTGTATTTGTATCTGGCTGTGTCTGAGGTAGCGGTAAGTGGTGTGCTGGTTCAAGAAGAGCAAGGTACGTAATTCCCTGTCTATTATGTAAGTCGGACCTTGGGAGATGCCGAAACCAGGTATCCGCACCTGGAAAAGTTAGCTTTTGCATTAATAAGTGCATCTAGAAAATTAAAGCCTTATTTCCAATTCCATCGTATTTGTGTTTTAACAACATATCCTCTTCGAAGCATATTGAATAAGCCCCAAACTATCAGGCTGTCTGGCCAAATGGGCAATCGAACTCGGGGGGTACAACATCGAATACCAACCCCGAACGGCTATCAATTCCCAAATACTGGCGGATTTCTTGGCCGACTTCACACCTGCTCTCGTGCCCGAGGTAGAGAAAGAACTTCTACTCAAAACGGGCACATCTTCGGGGGTATGGACCTTGTTCACCGACGGCGCCTCGAACGTGAAAGGCTCCGGACTCGGTATAGTCCTGAAGCCACCTGCGTGCGGCATGATTAGGCAATCTATAAAAACTACGAAATTGACTAACAACGAAGCCGAAGATGAGGCTATGATTGCAGGTCTGGAATTGCCCAAAGGCCTAGGAGCAGAAGTCATCGAAGCAAAATGTGATTCCCTTCTGGTAGTAAATCAGGTAAATGGGAGCTTCGAGGTTCGAGAAGACGGGATGCAAAGATACCTAGACAAAATTCAAGTCACACTGCACCGCTTCAAAGAATGGACCCCGGTCCACATACCTTGAGAACAGAATAGCGAGGCCGATGCCGTCGCAAACTTGGGTTCATCTGTCGAGGAAGATGACTTACTTCCTGGGGCTGTTGTTCAACTATCCAAATCACTGATCGAGGAAGGCCATGCCGAGATCAACTCCACCAGATGACATGGGATTGGAGAAACAAATATATCGATTATCTGAAAAGTGGGAAGCTACCCGCGGACCCAAAGAGGGCTCTACGAACCAAAGCAGCCCGATTCTCGCTCGACGAAAATGGAACTCTGTATAGGAGAACCTTTGATGGGCCCCTAGCAGTATGTCTAGGGCCGGGGACACAGATTACGTGCTCGGCGAAATCCATGAGGGCACCTGCGAAAATCACTCCGGTGCCGATTCCTTAGTCCAAAAGGTGATCAGGGCAGGTTGCTATTAGGACAACATGGAGAAAGACACCAAAGAATTCGTCCAGAAATGCAACAAATGCCAGAGATTCGCACTGATGATTCACCAACCCAGTGAACAGCTACATTCCGTCTTATCACCATGGCCGTTCATGAAGTGGGGAATGGACATCGTCGGACCCCTACCGACGGTGCCAGGTAAAGCTAGAATTATTTTATTTATGACTAACTATTTCTCAAAATTGGTGGAAGCGCAGGCCTTCGAAAAGATATGAGAAAAAGAAGTTATTAACTTCATCTGGGACCATATCATGTGCCGGTTCGGAATTCCTTCCGAGATAACGTGTGATAACAGAAAACAGTTCATCGGAAGCAAAGTAACACAGCTCCTCGAGGACCATAAAATCAAAAGAATCCTGTCAATACCTTACCACCCCTGCGCAAACGTTCAGGCCGAGTCCACAAACAAGACCATCATTCAAAACTTGAAAAAGAAGCTAGAAAGTGCAAAGGGAAAATGGAGAGAAATATTACCCGAAGTACTATAGGCATATCGAACAACTCCAAACTCAAGCATAGGAGAAACACCTTTCTCCCTGGTATATGGCGTCGAGGCTTTAATACTGGTCGAGGTCGGAGAACCAAGCGCCAGGGTCTGACACACCACCGAAAGTTCAAACAACGAAGCCATGACTGCGGCTCTCGAGCAATTGGATGAAAAGCGAGAAGCTTCGCTGGTCCGAATGGCCGCCCAAAAACAAAGGATCGAAAGGTACTATAACAGGATAACAAATCTCTAACATTTCGGAGTTGGGGACTTGGTACTGAAGAAAGTCACCCTGAACACTCAAAACCCTAATGAAGGAAAGCTAGGCCAGAACTGGGAAGGACCGTACCGCATCTTCAAAGTGATCGGCAAAGGGTCCTACAAGCTCGGTACCATGGAAGGCGAACAACTTCCGAGCAATTGGAAGATATCAATGCTTAAACACTACTATTGCTAAGGAGTTCGATGGAAAACGCCGAAGCATCCCCCCAGCTGAAGACCTTAGGTTTTAAAGCATGCGTTGTGCTCTTTTCCTTCGATCGGGTTTTCATCCCAAGAAGGGTTTTACCGACAAGGTTTTAACGAGGCAACATCAACATGCTACCTGAGGAGAACTTAACAAGTATTCAACGCTTCTCTTCAATCAACCTCGAATACTGGGGGGCATCCCCCCGGGAGATCATCCCCCCTAAGAAGTCAAGATAAGCCAAAAAGGGTCTCAATAGGAAAATGATGTATCGGGCCAAACGGTCGAATGAGCCGTGTTCGCATAGAATAGTTGAACCCTTTACGGCGAAACATGTATACATGTGCCAAGTAATCAAGGGATATTTTTTTTCCATCAAAACACTTTGCGCTTCGAAGAAATCTGCTATTTTTTTCAAGAAACGGCTCCAGAGCCAGAAATCTCGCGAACACTCGGGGACTGACGTCAAAAACTCGAAGTCACATGACCTCTGGGTCGAAAACTCCGAACTAGCAAGCCATCAATGAGGCAACTCCAAGTTTACGAAATGGCTCCAGAGCCAAAAGACTCTCGATGTCTCGGGGACCGTCACCAACGGTCACTATACCGATCTGTCAAACTCGAGGTTATAAGACCCCGTACGGGCAACCTTAAGCTCATAAGACCTTTACATAGAAATACCAAATCTGTAAGACCTCAAGCAAGGCATGACTTATACTTGTACCAAGTAACCAAATTTGTAAGACCTCAAGTAAGGCATGATAAAATTTATATGACCTTACAAAAGGCGTAATCCCGATCTTAAAAGCTGAGGCTATATATTCGAACATGTATGACCCCTAAAAAGGCATACCCTCGATATAGACGCCAAAGCTACTTCACTCGAGGACTAATAAACTACGGCCAAATACAATGACTACGGTCACAACGCTGTACCAGCCAAACTAACGCGACTCGTGGACGCCCGACCGTCGCCAATAAACTCACATGCCTTCAAATTACTTCGAAAATACTTCGAAAATAACCGGTTAATCAAGCTACCCTCGGCATAAGCAAAAGAGCTTCGACCATGTCAGCTCCGAACAACAAGCTTCGAAATATTCAGCCATCGAGTGAAACCTCCTGAGGTGCTCGCCCATCGTTACATAACGGCTCGCAATCGAGGTTCTTATCGAACCATCGAAGAGTCAGACGAACACAAAGAACTTCAACGAGGGAAAAATAAGCTTATACTAGAGGTCGTACCGACCCTACGCGTAAGAGCTACTATTGCCAGCTTAAACTAATGGTCGTACCGACCCTACGCGTAAGAGCCACTGTCGCTAGCTTAAACCCTACGCGTAAGAGCCACTGTCGCCAGCTTAAACTATTGGTCATACTAACCCTACGTGTAAGAGCCACTGTCACCGGCTTAAACTAGGGGTCGTACCGAGCCAGCGTGTAAGAGCCCAGATGCCAGCTTAAAATTCAAAAGCCTAAGGGTCGATGAGCTCGAGTCAAAATCTGACTCGAAGACTTAGCCCGAAATAGTTAACTAAAAGGTGCCTGACGGGAAATGTGTAAGGGCCTAAGCGCCAGCCTATATTAAAGGTCGAACCGACTCCACGCGTAAGAGCACTAGGGCCTGCCTAGAACAGCCTCAGGGCCGATACGGTAAACCTAAAGGTCAATAAGCTCAAGTCAAAATATGACTCGGGGACTAAGCCCCGAAACGATCAACTCTCAGCCCTTACAAACCGCTCAGTGGCAGTAGGAGCCTAAGGGTTTAAATCTGAGGTCTAAAATTTTGGATCAATTATCAAACAAGCGTCACAGATTGTTCCTAAAGAAGCAAAGGAAAAACGAAAAGCCTTTACATATATGTTAGAAGGTTCACAGGGGTGCATTTACAAGACCTATGTCCGAAGCCCCTACGAGGGCAAAAAGGAAATAAAACCCTAATCTACCACCGAGGCTATGCCTTCGGGGGCTCCCTCTGAAATTATGCTGTCAACAGAACCAGCCGTGACCCCCGGGTTTTCAACGGCCTCTTCCCCTTTGGGGATCCCACCTCCATCTTCATCGTCTCCCGAGCCACTACTCGACTCGCCTTCAGAAGAAAGCAGGTTGCGGCCTCCTGTTCTAGGGTCTTCACCCTCTCAATCTCGGCGGTCAAATCGATGCCCCCCGCATATATATCCTCGAGAGCCTGTCTTCGAGATTCTAACCGCGCATGCTCCACAGCTCGGGTCAATCGCAGCTGGCCTTCTCGGACACCTTCCTGGCCTGAGCATTTGCAGTAGCAGCATCGTCTTTGTACGAGGATACAAACTTCTCGGCTCCAGCCCTAACCTCGGATAACACAGCGACCAACTTGGTGTGAAGATCCCTGTGCTTATTACTCTCCACCCTTGCATCATCAAGTTGATGTCCGACTGAGACCACCTCCCCCTGAAGGGTATCTCTCTCAGAGACAATCTCACTCACGTGCCGTTTGAGTTCGAGAATTTTAGAATCCCTGGCTTGGAGTTCCTCCCTCATTAGGACATCTTTCTTCTTGAGCTGCAAAGATCGACCCGAAGATGTTTAAGCACTAAAGTCGGATAAATATGTAGACAAAAAACAAATAGGAGTTGTATAACCTGCTCAGTGAGATGAGCCCGTTCTCGAGACGCCGCCTCCAAACAATCCCGAAGGCCACAAAGTTCCTCCTCCCTCTTGGTAGAAAGAGCTTTGAGCTCATCAACTTCTAAGGTGAGCTTCCTATGCTCACTCTCATAGCGAGCTCGGTTTCAAACTTGGCAAAAGTTTGATTATATAGCACCTTGGCTTGAAACCATGAAAGAAACAAGGTTAATAGAACAAAGATCGGGGCACCAAGCAGAATTTAAGAAAAGATTACCTGCTCAGAGAGCCTGTCGATCTCACTGAAAATAACAAAAACGTCAGGCTCAGGCTTTTCCTCAAGCGCAGCAAAAAGCCTTTCAAACACGTTTTTATCTCCGACGGACGCCCCTACGTCGAAAGACTCTTTATTTTGGGCATCCTGCATTTGCCTTGGAGAAAGGGTCGATCCCAAGGGGGAATCACTCACTTCAATAACCCCGAGTGGATCAATCAAGACCGTCGCCTATTTCTGGAGAGCTCCGGAGCAATGATAACTAGTGATTTTGACGTGTGGTATGCTCCTTCTTGCTTACGCTTTGATTATAAATTATTACAAAATAGTCCCAAAAGGCTCATAGGTTGTGCTTGATTGCAGGTTTGATCGACAAAGTGACGAAATGTCAAAGATCGGCTCAAAAGGAGTGAAATCTGCACAAGTACCAAAAATAAGGCAAACTCAGGACAAACAGGCCTAGTGTGGCCGCACTACACTTTGTGCGGTCCGCACTAGGTAGATCTAGAGAGCAGGTTGTAAGGCATAAAACCTACTGCGGCCGCAGTCCATTCTGTGCGGTCCGCACTAGGTAGATTCAGAGAAGGGCAAAACCAAGCTTCAAGCAACGCGGCCGCAGTACACATTGTGCGGTCCGCGGTGAAGGCTCCGCGGCCGCACTGCCATTATGTGCGGTCTGCGGAATAGAACTTTAGAGAGTTGAAATTGCCAAGGTTCAAAGCCATGCGGTCCGCGGTCATGTTTGTGCGGACCGCGCTAGCTGCCTCTGCGGCCGCAGTCCATTCTGCGCGGTCCGCGGTGCCCAAGTTCAGAGAGCCAAGATTTGAAGTCCAAGAGCCTAGTGCGGCCGCAGTCCATTTTGTGCGGCCCGCACTGATCCCGCAGGGGCATTTTTGTCCAGTTTTTCCAGCTTAGTATAAATAGAACCTTTTTCCATTTTTAGGGTATCCGTTATTTTATTTTAGCAGCCGCGCTCGTGAGAACATCATCTGTAGCCATTTTTCGCATCTTAGCTTACTTTTAACGATAGATTCGTGTATTTTACTTTAGTGCTTAATTAATATGTCTTCTTTTTCATCTATTTCTCTATTTTCTTCTTCAAGCATGAGTAGCTAAACCCATTAGCTAGGGTTGTGGCTCAACCCTAGTGTGGGTAATTGATGGGTGTTGTGATTTAAGGTTAGATTGACTATGGTTGTTTGTGTTTGGGTCAATTTTATGGTTTAATTTATGAATTGGTGGTTGCAAACACTGGTTTGTGCTAAGTTGACTTGGATCTTCTTGAGAGAGAGAGCCTAAGTCTCCAAAACTGACCCAAGAAGGAATTGGGATGGACTCAAGAGAATTGATAGTCCCAATTAAAGGGTTAAACCTCGAGAGAGTAATTACCCGACTTGAACCCTAGTTGCTTGAGCTAATTTGCCTACCTATTTGGTCTCGAGAGAGTCAATTGGGCTGTGAGGCCCCATAAAACTTTTGGCTCAAAACCTAGCATCTTGTGGTGTCGACTCCGAATATGTGTTAGGAATGCGTATTGATCTAAGCTTGTAAACATCAAAAGAATCAATTTCCCAGAAAAATGCCATTTTGCGGTCAAGAATGCGGTCGCAGATCTGGTATGCGGACCACATTCCTACCGCATTGTGAAGCTGTGGTTTGGTTAAACTTGAGGTTAAGATGCGGTCAAAAATGAAATCGCGTAATTGATATGCGGACCGCATTTCTACCGCAGAGTGGAACAGAAGAGTTGTTAAAATTAATGTTGAAAATGCGATCTATTATGTGATCGCATAACCAATATGCGGACCGCATAATCGTCGCATAAGTTCCTCAAGGATTTGTGAAGGTCAGTTTTGCGGTGCACAATGCGACCGCATAATAGGAATGCGGACCACATTCCTGTCGCAGACCCAAACAGAATCATCTGAGTTTTGGGGGCTATTCTGCGGTCCAATCTGCGGACCGCATTTCAGTTCTGCGATCGCAGAATGCGATCGCAGATCTTGCTCGGGCTTCTATTTTCTAAATTTTATACCCGACCCCTTTTTAATAAAATACCCCCAGCCCCTCACTTTTAACGATCTTCTGTACAAAATAAGAGAGAGGAAGAGAGGTTCTTGAGAGAGAAAGTCATCTTCTCCTAAATTTGATTTTTCAAAACCATCCGGGCGGGGAAATTTCAAGCTTAGCTTTATCCCCCTTTTCTTCCAGGTAACATCCCTAACTCTTCTCACTGAATTTCTGGTTTAAACTAGGGGGGGGGGGGGAGTCTCATGCATTGGTTTTTGAAAATAGTGGTTGAACTCATACATGCATGTCATTCTATAACCTAAAACCTAGTGAGAGTAATTGGGTAAGAGTAAAAGATGGTACAAAGATGGGTTGCTAACCTAAATAAGTTGAGTAGAAATTGTGAACTTCTTTTCTAAGTCATACGCGTTAACTTGTGCACTATATTGACATTGCTAGACCATTTGATGAATTGGAAATAGAAGTTAAAAGGGAACTCGGCTCCATGTATGTATAGCTAACCTTGAACTTGTAAAATCGCCTTGTTTGGGTGTTTGAGTGCTTGGTATATGATTTCTACGTGATTTGCTTATGAAATTCCTGTGATTGGTATGGTTGAGTGATTGTGGTTGTGTCTTCACTATATTGATGCAACTAATCAGAAATAAACCAAGTTTGCGATTGTGAATGTGCTATGTGGTAAGAACTGTGAAACAGGTAATGGAAGGAAATGGGAATTGATGTGCTCGGAATAACCGTGGTAGTAACATATGTGGTTTGTCGTGGGAAATTATCGTCGTGACCTATTAATGCATATGAGTAGTGGAATACATGGAAATGGTATTGATGGCTATGGAAGTTCATGTAAATTGTTGTTGTTGTTCTTTGTAAATCATTGTTGTTGTTTCTTGAGGATTGTTGTTGTTATTCTTTGTGAATTGTTGTTGTTGTTGTGTTGTTTGTGAATTGTGATTGTTCAGTGGGATCGGGTTGCGCGCCGCAACACGAAGAAATAAGGTGTGTGTTGTGGTGATAAGGGTGGCCGAGGTAATAAGGTTGGAAAGCGATCGAAATCGCTATTGAAATGAACTATGAACAAATTGTAAAATTTTTGATGTGGAAATGTGAAAGGGGAAACAGGAGAGATTGTAAACTTGTGATTTGATTGCTCTTTCTTTGTGGATTTGATTGTTATTTCCATTTCAATTACATGCTTGTTTATGGAGGAGAGATTACATACCTGTTGGCTTAATTGTTCCTTCCTTGTGGATTTGATTGTCGCTTTTATTACTGCTACTTATTTGCTCATGGTTCGAGTTTACTTGGAGCAAAGTTTGTTCATACATACCAGTACAATTCAAATGTACTGACGTCCCTTTTGCCGGGGGCGCTACATTCGTGTTATGATTGTAGGTGGATCCGTAGCAGCTACTCCAGTCCACCGATCGTAGCTCCCCTTCGTCATCCATCAGCTTTTTGGTGAGCCCCTTTCCTCTCGGGGCCCTGCGTGGTTCAGGCCACATCGTTTCCGGAGTTTTAGTTGATTTTGTGTAAGGTATAGCCAGAGCCTTGTTACCGGCAAATACTATATTATCCTATTGTACTTTTAGAGGCTCCGTAGACAGTAGATGTGGGTTAGAAACTTGTGTAGATCCGTGCTTTCATACATTGGTAACGAGTTGGTGATTTCATTACTCTTATGTAAGTATGTATGTGTTTTGTAAATTAAAAAGTGTTCTTAATTAATTATTTGGCAAATTCTTGGAATAATTGAGTAAGGAAAACATGGGGTAACGTGTGGATTAGGAAAGGTATCCAGGTTCGCTTGGCTGGGGCTACCCGGTCGGGCGCCGGTAATGTCCCTCGAATTTGGGGCGTGACATGGGCAAAATCACTCTCTCTACCGAGAGGTGTGAGAGTGGGTAAAATTGTGCAACGGTTATACATATTTCCCCAATCATGTCAATCAAGTCTTAGAAGCAATTACCCGTCAATTAGCCACCTAGGTGAAAGTCATTACCCTAGTGCCCCTTAATCCATTAGATACAACTCTTAGCAATTATCTCTTAGCGTAATCTAGTTTCAATTCTAATTAGTAGTTTTATAATAGTAGTTTATAAAAGAAAACCCAAAAATGTTGGAAGTGACATTTGGAACAATTACACGATTCTAGACTAGATAGATACATCAACTCCCTTTCTAGCTCCCTGAGGAATTCGATCCCGACCCTCATATCGGGTAAAAGCTATTGCGACCTTCTCTTGCTACCTTTTATTGGTGCGGAGTAGGCAGCGATCAAATTTTTGGCGCCGTTGCCGGGGAGCTAATGGTTTTGGCTATCTATTTAGTTAGTTTTGTGTGTTGTTCTTCTTTCCTTCTTATTTACTAATTTGTGTGTGTGATTACTACAGGTACCAAATGTCTTTAAACGCGAATGACCCTCCTGGAAATGTGCTTGCGGGGGAGGTGGTTGATGAAATTGGAGAGGATGAGGTGCCTCTTGTACCTTCCAGACCAAGACGAGGCTGCCAGGCCAATGCTAATGACAACGTTCCAGACCCTCCTCCGCCACCTCCAAGAGCGGTTCCTCGGGTGCTACCAAATCAAGGGTATGCGAGTGCTATTGTCCCTCCCAGATTCTGGGCGGGCAATTTTAAGATAACCAATGTGATGTTGACTACTTGAGCAACGTGGGTATTTCACGGGCGCTGCGGATCAAAATGCCTACAAACATCGAAAAGGATTCGGGGATACATGTTGGGGTAGCAAGCAGATGAATGTGTCCGAAGATGCTCTTAGATTGAGACTTTTCCCGTTCTCACTCCGGGGAAAGGCATTGGATTGGCTAGAGAGACTCCCCAATCATTCTATCACAACTTGGGATGAGTTGGCGGATAAATTTATTGCTAAATGTTTCTCACCCGGGCACATGGCGGCACTTCGAGATGAGATATTGGCTTTCAAGCAAGAACCCACGGAACCTTTGCATAAGATTTGGGAGCGATTTAGAACAATGGTGAAAGAATGCCCAAACAACGATATGACCGAGGCGATAATTCAACAAACCTTCTATCGGGGTATCAATACTACAAATCAGTGCATAGTAAATCAATTGGCCGGGGGTAATTTCATGAAGTTGTCTTATGACGAAGCTTGCGAGATTCTTGATGAGATGGGGGATACATCTTCCGCATGGCAAAGTAGAGCCATGTTCCCCAAGGTGACCCTACGATTATTCATTTTCATAAGGAGTTACACGACCATGGGTAGGCTATAGCGGAGTTGACAACTACTATGAACCAATTGGCTAAGGCACAGTTGCAACAAGTCCAAAACCCTCGCCAAGTGAATGCTATGGAAGGTGTGAGTATGCTTACCAACAAGAGAAGGAAAAGAAGGCAACAAAACCAAGGGAATTCCGAGCAATTTGATGATGAGTGTGATGGGTTTCAAAATGATGGCTATGATGAGCAAAATGAAGAGGTACAATATGTTAACAACTATCAAGGCAATAGAGGCAACTCTTCAAACCAACAATGGTGACCCCAAGGTAATTGGGGCAATCAACAACAAGGTGGTGGTAATTGGAACAACAACAACCAAGGCGGTAATTGGGGGAACAACAATCAAGGCAACCAAGGGCATTGGAATGGTAATAACAACAATGGTCAAGGTAATTGGAACCACAATGGAAACCAAGGCAATCGGGGGCAAGGCTTTCAAAGGCCCCCAATGTACCAACAACCGAACAATCCACCCCCGTTCCCTTCTCAAGGATCTAGTTCTTCGGGTAATGATATGGGCAGAATAGAAATGATGTTCGAACAAATGATGAAGAAGAACCAAGATTCCGATGCTCAATTAGCTTCCCACAATACCTCTATTCGGAATTTGGAGGTGCAATTAGGCCAAATCTCTCAATCGTTGAATACTCGCCCTAAGGGTGCTCTACCAAGTGATACGGTAGTGAACCCTAAAGGTGGGAACAATCATGTGATGGCGGTTATAACAAGAAGTGGGAGAGGCGGTGATGTGCATGCCTCGAAAGATAAGCAAGTTGTGGATGATGATGTTGAGTTACAAGAAAATGATGTTCCTTTGGTAGTTGAAGATGTGGTTGAGAATGAGGTGAACAATGATGTGAGGATTGACATTAATGAAACCGAGGTGGAAACTCAAGAGGCCGTGAACCCGTCTAGGGAGCACATAATTGACATGCCGGAGCCGGTGGTGCCAAAAGCCAATGCACCTTTGCCTAGACCACCTCCCCCTATCCTCAAAGGCTAGCCAAGCAGAAAAGTGACAACCAATTTAAAAAGTTCATTGACATGATGAAGAGCTTATCCATCAACGTGCCTTTGGTGGAGGCTTTGGAGCAAATGCCTGGTTATACTAAATTCATGAAAGATTTGGTTACAAAGAAAAGATCAATGGACTGTGAAACTATCAAGATGACCCACCAAGTTAGTGCCATAGTACATTCAATGGCCCCGAAATTAGAGGATCCCGGTGCTTTCACTATCCCCTGCACTATTGGTAGTGCAGACTTTGCCAAAGCTTTATGTGATCTTGGGGCAAGCATCAATTTAATGCCCCTCTCAGTTTTCAAGACTCTGGGTATTGGGCCACCAAGGACAACTTCCATGAGATTACAGATGACAGATAGATCAATGAAGCGTCCTTTGGGTATAGTTGATGATGTGCTTGTCCGGGTGGACAAATTCATTTTGCCGGCGAACTTTGTGATTTTGGATTGTGAGGTGGACTACGAGGTCCCAATTATTCTAGGGAGACCTTTCCTGGCAACAGGGAAGGCATTGGTTGATGTTGAAGCGGGTGAACTAACTTTCCGAGTGGGTGATGAGAAGGTCATCTTCCATGTTTGCAAATCCATGAAGCAACCCAATAGCACCGAGGTGAGCTCATTGTGGACATTGTCAGAACTGTGATAGTGGATGACACAAGTTCTATGATTAACGTGGAGGATCCCCTTGAGGCCGT
>NW_017673864.1:0-3910 GCF_001879085.1 Nicotiana attenuata | reverse complement strand
CTTCTGGTCGACTGCGATGATGAAGAGGCTTTTCTTTTTGGGGTAACGAGATTTAGATGTTTTAGCCGATTATGGTTTGGAAAATTCAAGAGAAGAGAAAAGGGTGATGATGAAGTAAGAACAAATTGAGAGAAGGTGAACTCAGAGAAGTTGAAGGAGCTAATGAGATTTTGAGAACGATTCAAGAAGTAAAGTTTGAGAAATTGATGTCGACGCCCCTTTTCCCTCCCTCCAAAGAGCGAGAAATCGGGTTTACGACATTTAGGAAAGACAACTCTATTCCCGTTTGGGATTGGGTTTTGGATTTGGAGAGTCGCCACCTAATGATTATAGTGCATTAGGACACTTTAAGAAAGAATTTGAGATGAAAAACCTAGAGTTCGGGTAAGGGCTAGAAATTATCTCGAGGGGAAGGTGTTAGTCACCCCTCAAGATCCACTAGTGTGGTTCCCGGCCATGCTACAACTGTGACTTTAAATACAAACAACAAGTAGACAAGCAAGCATTGCAAATACGAGGAAAACTTTCACATGATGGTTGCAAATAAAAAGTACAAAAGGTTTAAAAAATACTAGAATTTGGAAGAAAGTAGTTTTATAATTAAAGAAAAGATATACGAGTAAAGGGGAAGGGGTCAAATAATTGATGCAAGTAACTTAAAAGAGGTGAAAGAGACGGAAGTTTAGGGAGAAACAATACTAAAATTCAGACAATTAAAAGAGAGATTTTTCATGATAGGTGCAAAGAATTGAAGTAAAAGAAGAGAAACTAGAAAACTGAAACAGTCTTTTAAAAATTCTAGGGAACAAAAAATAACAAAGAGGGAGGGGTGTCCTAGGTTTATAAATCACATGGATCATCCACACAATACCGGTACCCAATTGTACGCATAGTGTTATCGTGTGATCATCATCTCCATGTCTACCCTTCCCTACCCCGTTAAGGTATTAAAGCGCGGAATAGTATCGTTACTTATTGCATGCTATTACCCGTCCCAATCCTATCCTCCTCCGGAGGCAAATGGACTACTAATCCTAAAGGGAGAGGGGTTTGGGGGCTTTTAGAAGTTTTCAAAGGACAAAATGCTAAGGCGTCAATCAAAAACACGTAATGCAAATAAAGGGGAAACAGACAAGCAAACAAGGCTCAAATATGCCTCCATAAATCAGATAAAAGTCATAGAGTTTAGCATGTCTTACACGTACTGATTTGGTCTTAATTAAATAATGCGACGAGCGGACTGGTTCAACGCACATTTTTTAGACGGAAAGTCTACATTAGGCTCGCTCGAATGCAGTTGACTAAAACCGATCTGATTGATTAATTAATCCTTTTGTCTAAGTGTTGGATAGAACTAGGCATGATATCTACTGATTTTAGAAATAATGCAAACTGATTATAGAAAAAGGTTACCAGTTTTAACAGAACAATACGAGTTCAGCAGTTGACATAGCTTCTATTCAGATTCGAGATTTCCTATAGGCATGCTTTCTATATGTTTATTGATTTTTGACATCTTTTAGATGTTAACAGAAGTCCTATGAACATGGTATCTATATGCAGCTTTTATTGTTAAACCTACGAACTGTTTGCCTGATGACGCTTATATATGCAGAGAAGCGGAAGTCTATAGGCAGTATTTCTATATGTGAATTTGCAGAACAATTAGAAGTTAATCCAATAGGCAGGATATCTATGTGTGAAGTTGCAGAAATCAGAAGTAAAACCTATAGGCAGGATATCTATGTATGAGATTGCAGAAATCAGAAGTTAACCCTATAGGCATGATATCTATATGCTTTATTGCAGAAATTAACTGTCGAATCCTATAGGCATGTTTTCTACGCGTGGAGTTGCACAAATCATAAATAGATCCCTATAGGCATGATTTCTACCCTTGGTGCATAAAAGTAAACCCGATCCCCCTTTTTTACTAAATCCCCGAATTTATACAAATTATTACAGCCCAAAAGAAATAAAACTGGAATTAAAAAAGTACATCAGGAATCATCAGCTACATCCGAGCAGCCTAATTCAGACTTAATGTCTAATAATATGAGATTGAGCCACTTCCGAGATCCAGATTTCCAAGCCTTATCTCATCTAGGGTGTTTCAGAGATCCAAGGGATTTTAGGAACCCCAGGCAGTGCATACACCCAAGATGTTAATAAAAAAATTGAGTTGTGCAGTGTGGAAGGGCCAGCCCTTATGTGTCCAAGTTCAGAGGGAGCTCAAGGGTCCCAAGGCAAGGCTCACACAAGAGGGGCAGAATCTAAGTTCTAAGAGCATAGTGCAAGTGCAATAAGAGAAAGGGGATAGGGAATACCCAGGCAGGCTGGTGGTCATGCCCAGCCATAAAGTAGACTGGCACACCCCTAACCAAACCTATTGGCCAAACATTTAGAGAGTAAAGACCTACTGGAGGTCAAGCTATGGTCTGAGCAATAACTAGAATACTGTCAGGCCAAAGTTGTTACTCAGCACACACAATAAGGGAATAGGGATGGGAAACTGACAAAGCTTAGGGCCCAAAGGGTCCAGTTCATATCCATGGACAATAACTTCGAATATTGCCATGTTTCTGAACCATAACTTAAAGCATATAAGGGGATACGAGGGTTTGGGATTCATAAGGTAGCAAATAAATAACAAGTGACTGACAGGGTGCATACATAGATAAACATTAATTTACAAAGGAAAGGTATTACAGCATGCTAGTAACATATCTTGACTACAGAAACATGAGTAGAAGTAGACAGGAATGACAAACTGGAGTAATTAAAGAAAACATATTGTTGTTGAGGCTTGTAAATTAACTAGGACATACCAGTAGAGAAGCAAAGTGCAGAAAGGTAAAGCAAACACAAGTCCACAGTCTAGCCTTGGCTTTCAGCCGGCTAGGCAAAGCAACAGCACAAGTAGTAGTAAAGAAAGAGAGAGTTTTAAGAGTAAGTGTGTATATTTTGAACTCAAGTTGTTCGTGTCTGTTTAAAGAAAAGAGGGTAGGGTATTTATAATTTTGAAAACGAGTGGAGAATAAGGTAATAAGTAAAGTTTTAGCACAAATATGGAAACAATTACAAGTCAGAATCAATTAACACAAGACTTCCCTTTAATCAAGGGATTATTGTTCAAACGGATACTAACAGGGTCAAGATAAGGAAAGAAATTCAGTCTTTAAGCAGAATGGTTGTTGCCATAAAAGGAGCAGTAAAATCATATAATAGGTGTTTAAGTCTAAGTACAGGAATGTAATTATTTTTGGAAAGGATCTGGTAAGGCCAAACAAAGAGAAAGAATCAATTACCCCTTAACAGGCGAGTAAAAATCAGAATTTCACAAAGGAAAAGTTTTGAAAATCAATCACGAGTTTGAGAATCAATCACAGAAGGGACTCAGTATATAAATGAAGTGCACAAGTAATAGACATGTGAGGCCAAGTTATGGCAAAATAACAGCATGTAGTAGTAACTAAAAAGAAGACATTCAAAGCATGATAGTCAAGTTTCAGTGTTTAACAACAGAGAAGAAGATCAGAAGCATGCAAAGAGTTGAGTGGAAACCATAGTTGAGTTTGACAGGTAGTAAGAACTCAGAACCAAAAGAGTCACACGAAGAAAAGAGAATTGAAGCACATTGCAATTTCAACAGATGAGTTGCACAAACAATTTCAAAGAAATCGAATAGTCCCCAAAGAACTAGGGTTTTCGAAAATCAATCGAGTTTAGAGGAGATAAACAGATAAACAAATAAACAGATTCAGAGTCTCGGATAAACCCCAAAAATTAGGGCTTTCACTATGCTAACTCAGATATAGAAGAAAGGTAAATCAAACGAATATTAATAAACAGACTAAGAAACTCGAACAAAATCCCAAGAAATTAGGGTTTTCAACATGCTAACTCAGAT
>NW_017673863.1:5412-117507 GCF_001879085.1 Nicotiana attenuata | reverse complement strand
GTATGACCGGGGATTGAGACTTAGTCCATCCCGAACAAGAATGTTTCTATATTGGCGACTGATACGCACCCTGTATTGAATATATCTGGGCTTATTGCCGTGTTTGGGGCCTTGTGCCGATCTGTAGCATCCTTAGAGGATGAATGTCATTGTGATAGCATGCTTTGTATAATCATTGATCTCAGTCCTGTGTTTAATCACTGTTATGAAATGCTAAGTCACTTTTCCTGAAGTTAAATATCTAAAGTATATTCTCCTTATTAAATTGGAAATTGGGAAATTAATTGAATCTGTTACGTGACTCATATGCATGTTGTGGACTGAGTATGGATCGGGCTGCACGCCGCAGTGAATGGTATGATTATATTGCGCTTGGGCTGAAGGAGCCCCTCCGGAGTCTGTACACACCCCCAGTGAGCGCCGTCGACGTTAAATGGATTGGGCTACGCCGTAGCGGTCATGTGCATTGCATTGCATCCTTACATTATACTTGACTGATATATTTGAAGTTGTTTTGCTGTTGGTTCGTAGTTAGGTGTTGGACTGTTAGTTTTAGCTTTACTTTGTGGCATTTCGTGGATTTGTTATCTTCAGACATTTTATATGCTTATTACTCACTGAGTTGGTAGTACTCACCCCCTACTCCCTGCACCTTGTGTGCAGATTCAGGTACTTCGGGAGCTTAGTTGAGCTAGCCGCTGGTTTCCAGAGTTCCAGGAGTGGTCGAGGTAGCTGCTATGACGTCCGCAGGACCCGACTCCTCCCTTATTCCTTTATTATTTCCGTACTTTAGAACATACTTATTTTGAGGATTCTTGACTTTGTATTAGTTAGAGGCTCTAGACTCATGACCCCAGGTCTTTGGGAGTTACAGTTTATGTCAGTATTTCGTATTGTTTTAATTGAGTATTTCAACTATGAGTATTAATATTTGATTTTAAGTATCTGATTAATTGGTTTTGAGCTTTGTGCTCGGGTTGAGAGAGTAAATGGTCGGGCTTGCCTAGCATTAGTGTTGGGCGCCATCACGACCGGGTTTGGGGTCGTGACAACGACTTTGCTGGGGATGTTTAGGCTTTTACCATTTCAGATTATTCTTGTGAATTTGTACCTCTCCCTATGTGCAATTATCTGTTTAATTCCTTTAAGCATTTGATTTCTTCTTTAAAAGCAAAACTGACATATTTTCCTTGTTTTCTTTCCTTTATTGCTTTAAATTATGAAACTGCTGTATTTATCGCTTTCTTAATGTGCAAATACATGTCAACATGCTTTTAATTATTGCATAATCATGCTCGACATCATACTCCAATCGTGCCAAACAAATCCTATAGCAACGCTTATAATGAGCGGTTGCGCTCTTCCTATATCATTACCCCCTAAATTCAGAAAGGCATATTTGCGGTAAAACTAGTCGATTAGCGGTACAGTCGACAGTTCCGAGCCTTCCCCCTTGAGTTGTCTGCTCAAGGGTACCAGTCTAAAACCCTATAGAAACCTCACTCTGTTCAAATTGTGCATGCATCATGATCAAACCTAGTCGGGTCAGTTATGTCGTCCACATAATGATCCTTTAAGATAGCATTGTCCAAAGTCCACTGGGTTTCCCTAAATCCCAAAATGGACGTCGTCACGTTCTGTGCATTTATTTGGAGAACTAGATGCTTCCTGCTAATCATTGATATTAAATAGTCGAGTCTGGTGGGGGAAGGGTCTAACCTTGTTTGCCTTGCAGAAATATGAGGCACGAAGTCCCCAGATTCAGCATGGTCACCAACATCCACCCAAGGTTTCTAAGCTGGTGGAAAGATTTTCACTCTAGTGATCAGAATCTCGTCAGAAAATATCTGGGAAATCTACCATCCCTCCTGGAAATCCAACCCAATAACATGATCATAGAAGCTGCCACATCGTTTTGGGATTGTGAAAGAGCCGTATTCCTCTTTGGGGGTATTGCAATAACACCTTTGCTGAAGGAGATAGGAGGACTGGCTTGCCTAGTATTGGAAACTCCCGGCTTGCTAATGCCTGAGAATCGCAAAGGTAGAGGCTTCCTTAAAATGATGGGTTTAAAGAAGAATCCAGAATTTACATGCTTGAAGGATTCATACATCCCTTTTGATTACTTGTACGAAAGGTACGGTCACAACAAATCTTACCGCACCTACTCTGGCGAGTTCGCCATCACATCCTTGGGACACGTCCATCGCAGGGTTTTCGTCTTTATATTTTGCTTCCTGGGTCTAATTGTATTTCCAATGAAGAAAGGTAGAATTCATACTAGGTTGGCTATGGTAACTAAAACCCTAATGGAGGGGATTGGTGGGAAGGCATTCGGCATTGTACCTATGATTATTGCAGACATATACCGAGCCTTAGGGAAGTGTCAACAAGGAGCAAAACACTTCGAAGGCTGCAATCTGCTGCTTCAACTTTGGCTCATAGAGCATCTCCAAAAGGGCAAATATCGATAAGAAATTCAGCGTACGGATTGGGATGATCACCTCGCTTTCCATCATCCAAAGCGAATGAATTACATCCCCGACATGTTCGCTCAGCCTGAGGATGCTAAAGGATTGGTTGAGTTATTTGATAATCTGACCGAGGAACAAGTTCAGTGGATGTTTGAATGGTTTCCGACAGAGGAGTTCATCGCCCGATCCAAAGATGCACCTTTCCTGATACTAATTGGTCTCAGGGGAACCTACCCTTACGTCCCTCTGCGAGTTATGAGACAAGCTGGTAGGAACCAAGTCATACCCAGGGTCGACAAGATGAGCCACTTTCGAGCCAACTTCCAAGGCAATGATAGTCCCTACAAGTGCCAAGCCCAACACATGTGGCATAGCAAGATCGTGATGGGGAAAGACACCATAGAGCCAGACAGATATCACGCTGATTGTACTCCTTCCTATTCATGTTGGTTGGAAGACAATCATGATGGTTTGGGCCAGCCAGGGTTTGTTCGAGGCAAAAGGATTATAGATGAAAAGGCCGAGGCACAAGTCAAGTACAACTAGTTACGCAAAAGGATCCGTGAGTGCAAAAGTGAACATCGCGAGATATAAGAGTCCAACCAGAAGCTGATCGAGGAATGGAAAGGCATGGCTACCAACGCCAACAAAAGGCTGGGATACTTGGAGCGAGGCATAGTGGAACTGGAAAGAAAGTTTCTCAAAAGGGTTGAAGATTGTCAAGAGGCTAAAGGGGCTGAAGGTGGATATCTAGCCAGAGCGTACCTGTTGCTAGGACTTCACGAGTTGGGGAAGCTGTTCGACGGAGCCAAGGATGCCAAATTTGGGAAAGGACCTTCTGAGACCAAGTAGATAGGAGTTTATCTTTTCCGCTTTAATATGTAACAAGGCCAGTGGCCATTAGTAGCTTTTATTTCCTGTTTATTTAATGTCAATTTGGGATTCGTCTTATCTTTATCAATGAAATGAGGCATTTAGCATTCCAAGTTCTCCAAATCAACTTGTCGCTAGGCCCACCTCGGGCACAACGAGGTTCCCAAATTAGGACACGTTTTAGACTCCTGCACTACGTGTTTAAATATTGCAATACTTTTTATGATCCTCACTGACTTGGTTACCTTTTTGTTTTATTTTTGTTTTGTTATTCCCCTCCCCAAAGGTTAGTTCGTGCACTCTGCTAACATCATCTTATTCTACGGGATCCAGGGGCCCACCACCCACTCCTCCTCTTAGTCCTGTTAAGAACAAGAACTAAAGCAAAATGGAAGATTTGAACAACATCAGGAAAGAGAACACAACAGCAAAGGCCACTGACGGCCATGGTATTCGGATTCCCAATGAAAATGCGTCACAGCTTGAGCAGAAATTGTTGAAGTTTCAAGAAGAGCTCGATCAGGTTCGGTTTAGCCAACCTATCCTTCTCCCTCAGCACCCCAGATACCAACTTCCCCAACATTCAAAATCCCACACCTCCTCAAAAACAACCAAATCATTCCACTGCTCCAACAAAGAACCAATGCAACACTTGCCATACTCCAAACAACATTCCACTACTCATCCCAGAACCACAAAACTCCGCAAATGACCATGTCCATGCCCACACACCAGGCCACCACAACAATCCCATCTACATGGAGACTATGCCATTCTCCACCCAACCTATATCTTTCACCCCTGAGTCCGATGAAAAGGATCTACTCATCAGAAACTTGGCTGAAGAGCTTAAGAAACTAACCAGCCGAATCCAAGGCGTCGAGGGAAGTAAAAGTTTCGAATGGTTGAACTATGAAAATCTCTGCATAAAACCAGATGTCGAACTACCAGAGGGGTACAAACCTCCCATGTTCGAGATGTTTAACGGTACAGGTGATCCAAGGGTCCATCTGAGAACTTACTGCGACAAGATGGTCGGGGTAGGAAAAGACGAAAGGATCCGCATGAAGCTATTCACGAGGAGTCTGAAAGGAGATGCACTATCTTGGTACATCAGCCAAGATCCTAAGAAGTGGTCGAGCTGGGTAGGTATGGCATCTGATTTTATGGACAGGTTCAGGTTTAACACAGAGAACGCGCCAGACGTGTTCCACATCCAGAATTTAAAGAAGAAGCCCACGGAGAAATTTCGTGAGTATGCTACTCGCTGGAGGTTCGAAGCTGCTAAGGTCAGACCCGCCTTAGAAGAAGAACAAATGAACAAGTTCTTTGTCCGGGCTCAAGACCCGCAATACTATGAACGATTGATGGTGATTGAGAATCATAAGTTTTCTGACATCATCAAACTGGGGGAACAAATTGAAGAAGGTATTAAGAGCGGTATGGTTACAAACTTCGAGGCCTTGCAATATACAAATAAGGCCTTGCAGTCTGGTGGTGTGTCTAAGAAGATGGACGTAGGGTCCGTGATGGTTGCACAAAGGACCAAGTCTCCTCTCAAATATCAAACCTACCCAATACACCCTCCTACCATGCTCCACCACCAACTTATCAATCACCTCCACCTCCCACATATCAGCCTACCTCACCCAGATACTCCCAGCCTGCTCATGTCTACCAAACTTACAATGCCCAATAATCTCATTACCAATCACCCCCCGCACGCCAAAACTTCCCTAGGCCCCGACCTAATTTTGATCGGAGGCCTCCAAAACAATACACAGCCACCGCCGAACCCATTGATCAACTATATGAGAGACTCAAAGCCGTCGGTTATGTCACCCCCGTCCCTGCTACAACCTTGGAGAATCCTTCTCGGTGGGTAAACCCAAACAAGTCTTGTGCATACCACTCCGGCATGAAGGGACACACCATCGATGAATGCCGCTCTCTAAAAGACAAGATACAGTCTCTGATTGATAACAAAGTCATTGTAGCAAAGGAAGCCGCTCCAAACGTCCGCAACAACCCTCTACCAGACCATAAAGGCGGGGGTATTCACATGATTGAAGTAAAGGATGATTGGGATCCCGAGGGATCCATCGGGTTGATCGCAGAAGGCGATGATCCAAAGAAACCAGCAGTTACTCTCAACCCATCATAGTCCAGATCCAACCGTCTGAGGTCACTGAGGTAGATGTGTCTATCCCTCTTGAGTTTGAAGCAGCGCCATCAGCAAGGGCACCAGCACCATTTGAGGTTGCAGTTTTGCCACCCAAAGAACATGTACCATTCGAAGTAAAGGTGGCCACACCGATCCCAGTGGCGATGTCCACCATGCCGTCATTCCACACAAAAGCTATACCCTGGGATTATACAGTCGAGGCCAGGAGGAATGGCAAAGTCAGGTTCGAAGAGACTGTTGCAGCACAGGGTATGACAAGAACTGGGAGAGTCTATACCCCTGAACACCTAGCTGAGTCAAGCAAGCAGGCCTCCAACCGGCCTCTCATCATTGAGACGGGTCCAGACGACCTTTTGAGGAAAATACAGGCCAAGGAGTATTCGATCATCGACCAGCTAAACAAAACACCAGCACAAATATCCATCCTCTCATTACTGCAGAATTCCAAGACACACAAAAATGCTCTGTTGAAGGTGCTGAGTGAAGCATACGTGCCAAGTAACATTTCTGGCGGGGTTTTGATACCCAATTTTCCCTATATTTTTTATATATGTAAAATACTTTCAAAATAGCATGTACAGGCATATATAAGCATGCCCCAAAGTTTTGGTATTTTTCCTTTATTTTTTAAAATTTTAAACCAATTTATTGTCTATTTTAATATTACAAAATTCAATAATTATTCCCAAACTAGCATTTTTTTAGTGAATAATTTATTTCATTCTCATATTTACCCTAAGATATAATTGGGGTAATTTTTGTATATTTTTATACATTTATTTGGTATCTTTTAAGCTAATTGCATATAATTGTAATTATAGCCTATTTTACTATTAACAACATTCTCTAATTATAAAATCACTTTTAGTATTTTTACATTAATATTTATATGTTATTAATTGGTCCAGTACCTTTAATTTATTTTCAAGTCATTTTTTTACTATTTTTATAAATTAAAAGGGGAAAACTGGCTATTTAAATGACAGCCCTTTTGTATTTCAATTTTAGCCCAAATTGGACCCCCAATCTCAACCCCAAAATCCCACAACCCAATTCTATTATAACCCGACCCATACCCTTTCCTATCATACCCAAACCCGGCCCCCATTCGACCCATTTAATCCCAGTCGTTGATCTAAAAGATCAACGGCTCCCCTCGTCCCTTTCCTTTTTTAATTCAAACAATCCCTTTACCCTACCTCATTTTCTCCTCAGCCGCCGCCTCTGAAACCCTCCACTCTCTCAAACTCTCTCAAGGGTTCTCAAACCCTAGCCGCCTCTTGCCGTCTCAGACCAGAGATCCACCGGAATCTATGGCCACCAAAGCTATGGGGATCTTACACCCACCCCCTGGTGCTCTTATACACCGGTTTTCTGAAGATTCAAGGCCTGACCTTGAAGATCTCTACCCAGATCTCCTTCGATTCAGGGTTCCATGGTCGTCTCCGGCTTTACTCCGGCATATCGTGGACGTTCGAGCTTGAGTTTAACTTCTCCGGCTTAGATCCACGAGTTTTCCAGGCCTTTCTCACTTTTAGGTTTCTTCTGAAACCCTAACCTTTCGAGGTTCTTCTGATTTCTCTAGATCTGTGTTTATCTTGGGGTCTCAAACGTTTTCTCAAAACTTTCTTTCAAAACTTTCTTTTTAACCTTTTCATCTTCCCCGATTTAGGGTTTCTTTGATCTTTTAACATGCTCTACTGTGATTCTTATATGTTTCTTCTGCTACGTCTCTTCTATGATCCTTATGTGTTTCTTCTACTATGTTTCTTCTACCTTGTTCTTACGAGTTCTTCTACTGTATTTTTTTGCATGATTGTTCTTTATTATGTTATTCATGAGTTTCTTCTACTGGAAAATACGTGTTCCTTTATGATTTCTGCTCTTATTCCGTTAATATTTTTGCCTGACTTACTTGTCTTCATCTCTAGACTCGATTAATGGTAAAAAAAACCTAGAATTTGGGGGCTCATTCGAGTTTTGAGGTTATTTGTTATGTGATTTGTTTGTTTCTTATCTCTGAACGTGTTGAATTCAAAACCCTAGTCTCTTTGGACCTATTTGAGTTCCCGAAGTTGCTTCCTCTACTGTTCGACTGAGTTTCGAGATCTTTGTGTCAACTTTGTTTCTTCATATGATTCTGACCTCTTTACATGACCTTTCGCATGCTATCTGGTATTCCCTCTTCTCTGAGATGACTACCATGTTCCTATGGTCCTCTACTCACTGGTTTTCTTTGATTGCATGACACTCTTCTTTATCTTAAATCCAGCCTCGCATGCTTAATGTTTAAGCACTCTTTATAGGTCAAATTTCCCTCTCAAAATAACCTTGATTGTGGACTGATTTCAAATCTCTTTGTGTAATTCTGATTGCACTCTTGAATTGATTCTTTCCTTTATTGTTTTTATTTCCTTTGTTTCTTGGACTTGTTGAAATATTTTCCTTTCGACCCTGCCTTTCTACTTAAGTTGATTTGATCCAATTACCTTAATTACATTAGTATGGGATTCTTACAAACCTTTCCTTAATTAAGGTCTAATGAACTTAACCCCTAATACATGTGGAATACTCGTACTGTGCTGAAAATATTTCCTTATTTGTCATGTCCAGCCCTGCGTGATTTCTTTTCTTATTTAACACTTGCATGCTACCGTTTGGTTTAATTGCTTTATTAAAGGACGTCTTTGATACTGATTTAATTTTAATAAGAGACATATTCCTCCAATTATGTCTTAGTTACAGTCCTTACCTTATTTCTGCATGTTTCTCACACTATAAATACCTGCTCTTTTATTAACACCCAAAAACAACAAGAAAAAACACTGGACTCTTTTCTGAACTCACACTCACACACAAGTATTCTCTCTTGCTGTTTGTGTTGTGGCTTCTTTGCAAGACTTCTACTCTCTTTTGCTTGTCTCTTTCTGAAACTGGTATGCCTTTATTAAACTTTTGCCTCATCCCTATGTGTTTATTCTATAGTCTTATTCTTTTGTGTGGTTTGCTGTTCATGCTTCGTAACTTATGCTAAGTATTTTTCCTTTCTTTGCTTTTGTCTCATATGAATCCCTTCCCCTAATCCCCTTTATGTGTTGAGTTGAAACCTTGGCCTGACAGTATCCCAATTACTGCCCAGGCCATGGTTTGACCTTCAATAGGTCCTGACTCTCTAATGTTTGGCTAGTGGGCTGGTCAGGGGTGTGCCAGCATTCTATGTTACTAGGCATGACCACTAGCCTGCCTTGGCATCCCTTAATTCCCTCTATTGCACTTACACTTGCTCCTAGATTCTAAGTTCTGCCATGAGCCTTGCCTTGGGAGCTTGAGTTCCCTCTGAACTTGGACATTGGAGGGCTAGCCCTTCCACACTGCACTTTAATTCAGTTCTGTAATGATATCTGGGTGTAATCATTGCCTGGTGTTCTTGAAACTCCTTGGAACTTTGACACATTACAGATAAGAGAAAGGCCTTGGAACTTGATCCCGGTAGTTGGATCATATCATGTTGTTAGACCTTGGGTCTGAATTAGGCTCCTTGGATGCAGCTTAAAAGCTCTAATGTAATTTTATTTTCTGTTTGATTCATTTGGTCTATAATAAATTTTGTAATAACTTATGGGGTTTTAGTAAAAGGGGAGGGTTATTTTTGTATGCATAAGGGTAGATATCCTGCCTATAGGAGTTTTTCTTTGAATTTATACACTTTCACATATAGAAATCATGCTTATTTCTGCACTTTCATCTATCGAAATCATGCTCTTAGGAATTCTGCACTTTCATATGTAGATATCCTGCCTATAGGAGTTTTTCTTTGAATATCTGCACTTTCACATATAGAAATCATGCTCATAGGAATTCTGCACTTTCATATATATAGAAATCATGCTCATAAGAACTCTGCATATCATGTAGATATCCTGCTCATAAGAATTCCGCATGTAGGATCCATGTCTTTAAGATTCTGCATTTTTGCATCTATCATTAGGCAAACAGTTATTGGTCAAAAGAATAATCAATTGCATCCTAGATACCATGCTCGTAGGATTTTCTGCACTCTTGCTATGCCTGTAAAAAGTGTGTAAAATTAACAACGCTAGAAAGCATGCCTATAGGAACTATCAACCAAATCTGAATCACTCGTTTTAAGATTAGTCCGTCAGTAGTAACCAAATGCAGAACTCGTATCATTTTGTTAAAACTGGTAATTTTCAGTAATCAGTTCACTTCCTTATTCCTGAAACCAGTAGATGCCATCACCATGGCAAACAAGTAAGTAGTTAATTAATTGCACCAGTCTTCGATAAGTTACAGCCAGGTGAGCCTAATGCGAACTTCTTGTCTAAAAATATGTAATGAACCAGCCTGCCTAACGTTAAGCACAATTTGTGCTACCATAATTGTTTTATGTGTTTTGCCTGACACCTTAGCATTTTAACCTTTTGAACCTCTGAAAAGCCAAGCTCCCTCCCTTTAGGATTAGTGGTCCTAAAGCCTCCAGGACTGATAGGTGGGACGGGTAATAGCACGCTGTAGGTAACGACACCATTTCGCGTTTAATACCTTATCGGGGTGGGAAGGGTAGACATGGAGATGATGATCACACGATAACACTACGCGTACGATTGGTTACCGGTGTTGTGTGGATGATCCATGTGATTTATAAACCTAGGACCCCTTGCCCTATGTTACTTTGTTTAATATCAATAAATCTGTCTTTTCAATTACCCAAAACTCCCCTTTATTTTTTTTACTGCATTATCCCTTTTCCTTCTTTGTTTATAAATTCCAACATGCTTGTTAGCAACCTTTATGTGTAAATTTATTTGCATACTTGTTTACATTAAAGTCACAACATAGCATGGCCGGGAACCACACTAGTGGATCTTGAGGGGTGCCTAACACCTTCCCCTTGAGATAATTTTTAGCCCTTACCCGAACTCTGGTTTTTCAATTCAAAACCCATCTTAATGTCCTAATGCACTCAATCATTAGGTGGCGACTCTTCAATTCCAAAAACCCAATTCCCAAACGGGAATAGAGTTGTCTTCCCGAATGTCGTAAACCCGATTTCGCGAGAAAAAGGGGGCGTCGACAGCATGGCGACTCTGCTGGGGAATTCTTTAGGCTTTTACCACTTCATGTTATATGTGACTTTATTGTTTTCTTTTATTGCTTTGTTTAATGCCTTTATTCGAAACTGACTTATCTTTTTGTTTCCTTTTTTTTTTTCTTTAACGCTTTCATTTACTGTTTTTCTTCAATACCGTTGTAATTTTCGAGCAATTATTGTAATCATTATGAACGTGAAAATACGTGGCAATTTGTTTCATTTTTTGTAATTGCATTTTTCAACATCATATTCCACTCGTGCCAAACAAATACCATAGCAACTCTTGATGAGTGGTTGCGCTCTTCCAATATTTTTACCCCCTAAATTTTGGCAAAGGCGTATTTGCGGTAAAACTAGTCGATCAGCGGTGCAGTCGACGGTTCCGTGCCTTTCCCTCTTGAGTTGTCCGCTCAAGGGTACCGGTCTAGCACCCCATAGAAACCTTATTCTATATAACTGTTCATGCATCGCTGTCAAACCTAGTCGAGACAGTTATGTTGTCCACATAATGACTCTTTAAGATGGCCTTATCCAAAGTCCATTGGGTTCCCCTGGGACCCAAACGGACAACACCATACTCTGTGCATTTATTTGGAGAACTAAATGTTGTTTATGCCAATTATTGATTTGAATAGTCGAGTCCGGCGAGGGTAAGGGACTAACGCTTTATTTTGCAGAAAATGAGGCACGAACTCCCCAGATTCGGCATGGTAACCAATATTCACCCGAGGTTGCTAAGATGGTGGGAGGACCTTCATTCCAGTGACCGGACTTTCGTCCGCAAGTATTTGGGAAACTTACCCTCTCTTTTGGAAATTCAGTCGGACAACAAAATCATAGAGGCTGCGACCTTATTCTGGGACAGTGATAGATCGGTATTTCGAATTTGGGACCTTGAAATGACCCCGCTGCTCGAGGAAATAGGAGGGTTAGCCGGTATTCCTTGGGAGACTCCGAGTTATCTCATGCCAGAAAACCGCAAGGGTAAAGGTTTCTTCAAAATGATGGGGTTGAAGAAAAATTCAGATTTGACTTGTTTGAAGGACTCCTATGTTCCTTTCGACTACCTGTACGAGAGGTACAGTCATAGCAAGTCCTACCGCACCTATCCGGACGAATTCACCCTCACATCATTGGGGCATATCCACAGGAGAGTTTTCGTCTTCTGTTCTGCTTCCTGGGAATGATAGTGTTTCCCATGAAGAAGGCTAGGATCCATACCAGACTAGCCATGGTCGCCAAGACACTAATGGAGGGGATTGAAGGGCAACATTTCAGCATAGTGCCCATGATTGTTGCGGAGATCTACCGAGCTTTGGAAAATTGTCAACGAGGGGCCAGTCATTTCGAGGGATGCAACTTATTACTCCAACTCTGGCTTATAGAACATCTCCAAAAGGGACGATACCGTCAAAAGCTTCCGCGAAGGCCGTGGAACGATCATATAGCCTTTCACCATCCCAATAGAATGAACTATATGCCTGACATGTTTGCTCGGCCAGGGGATGTTCGAGGATGGGTAGAATTGTTTGAAAACTTGAAAGAAGACCAGGTGCAATGGATGTTCGAATGGTTTCCCATTGGAGAGTTCATCATCCGCTCTCGGGACGCTCCATTCCTTATACTCATTGGTCTGAGGGAAACTTATCCCTATGTCCCTCTCCGAGTCATGAGGCAGGCAGGTAGGAAGCAAGTCATACCAAAGGTCGAGAAGATGAGTCATTTCAGGGCTGATTTCCAAGACGACGACAGCCCATACAAATGTCAAGCTCAACAAATGTGGAACAGCAAGATCGGCCTGGAGAGGGATTCCATGGAACCTGACAGGTATCATGCCGGCTACACCTCATATTATCCAGGTTGGCTAGAGGAAGATCATGCTGGGGTAGAACAGCCCGGGTCTGTTCGAGGTCACAGGGTCATCGACGAAAGGGCTGAGATATAGGTTAAGTACAATCAGTTGCACAAAAGGATCAGAGAGTGCGAGAGTGAGCATCAGGAGATTCAGGAGGCTAATCAAAAGTTGATCGAGGAGTGGAAGGATATGGCTGTCAGAGCCAACAAGGGCCTGGGGCATTTGGAGCGAGGGTTAGTAGAGCTGGAAGGGAAGTTCATCCGGAGGATCGAGAACTGCCAAAACGCCAAGGGTAATGAAGGAGGACATTTGGCTAGGGCTTATCTGCTGCTGGGATTGCGTGAGCTGGTGACGCTGTTCGATGGAGCCAAAGATGCTGAGTCTGGGGAAGGTTCTTCTGGGACCAAATAGTTAGAAGTTTCTTTTCTTTGAAATGTAATAAGGCCAATGGCCATTAATGACATTTTTACTTTACGCAATTTTAGTGTCGTTTTGGGATTCGTCTTGTTTTTATCAATAAAATGAGGCATTTAGCATTATAAGTTCTCGAAATCAACTTGTCGCTAGGCCTACCTCGGGCACAACGAGGCACCCAATTTAGGACACGATTTATATTTTTATACTATGTGTTTAAATACCGCAATATTTTTTCTCAGAATCCATACTGACTTGCTACCCTTTTTGTTTTTACTTTTATTTTTTATTCCCCTCCCTAAAAGGTTAGTTCGTGCATTCTGGCATCGTCAGCTTACTCCACAAGATCTAAGGGCCCTCCACCTCCTCCTCCTCCAAGTCCTATCAAAAGCAAGAACAAAGCAAAGATGGAGAACGTGAACAACATCAGAAAGGACGACTCAGCTGAAAGGGTAGAGGTTCCTCAGGGTGTTCAGGTATCCAAAGAAAGTTCCGCGCAGCTCGAACAAAAGTTACTGAAATTTCAAGAAGAATTAGACCAAGTTCGGAACTTGGCAAGTCTGTCGTTCTCCCTCACGACTCCAGACATCAACTTTCCCAATGCTCAACACCCCATACCTCCACAGAACATCCCAAAGTCGCAAAAACAACCCGCTACTCATCAAAATTGCAACACATATCACAACAACACTCCACTCCTCATCCTTGAACCAACAAATGATCATCCCCCACCACACTCCCATATATGTGGAAACCATGCCACAATACACTCAACCCATTACAAACACACCAGAGTCTGATGACAAAGACTCTCTCATCAAGAACCTGGCAGCTGAGCTCAAAAAGTTGACTAGCCGGGTCCAGGGCGTGGAAGGAAACAAAGGCATTAAAGGGTTGAATTATGAGGATCTTTGCATCCAGCCAGACGTTGAACTTCCCGAGGGGTACAAACCTCCCAAGTTCGAAATGTTTGATGGCTCAGGGGATCCTAGAGTCCATCTGAGGACATATTGTGATAAACTGGTCGGTGTAGGAAGAGACGAGAAGATTCGCATGAAATTCTTCATGAGAAGTTTGAAAGGTGATGCGCTATCTTGGTACATTGGCCAAGATCCTAAGAAATGGACGAGCTGGATAGGAATGGCGTCCGATTTCATAGACAGGTTCAGGTTCAACACAGAAAATGCACCAGATATCTTCTACATCCAGAATCTGAAAAAGAAACCCACTGAGACATTCTGCGAGTATGCTACTCGATGGAGATCCGAGACTAATAAGGTAAGGCCGGCCTTAGAGGAAGAACATATGAACCGATTTTTCGTCCGAGCGCAAGATCCGCAGTATTATGAGAGGTTAATGTTGAGGGCCAGAAATTCTCCGATATCATCAAGCTAGGAGAAAGGATTGAAGAGGGCATTATGAGCGGAATGGTCACTAATTTTGAAGCACTACAGGCTAGCAACAAAGCCCTACAATCTGGTGGCGCATCCAAGAAAAAGGACGTGAGTGTCGTGATGGTTGCACAGCGAACCAAGAGCCCAATAAAATACCAAGCCTACCCGGTACCCCTATCACATACCAACCTATCCCCAACTACCAAGCACCTCTGCTTTCTTACCAAATTCGATCACCCGCTTACCAATCATCTCCCTCTCCCACATATCAACCCACCTCACCAAGATATTCCCAACCTGCACCCGTCTACCAAGCCTATAATGCCCACTACCAATCACCTCCCGCCCGCCAAAATTTCCCCAGGCCACGCCCTAACTTTGACCGCAAACCTCCCAGGCAATACACCGCCATCGCCGAACCAATCGACCAACTATATGAAAGACTCAAAGCAGCCGGTTACATCACCCCTATACCCCGCCTGGAACAGACTTTCCAGCCGGCCGACATCATATATGGGTTAGAGGAAGATGAAGCATTAGCAGCAATGAAGAACCTGTTCTTGGAAGATGATAATATGGACTGTCACGTCATTCTCGAGGAGGAAGGGGAGGAAGGCCCTTCCATACAGGCGGTGAGCCGAGGAGAGCGCCTCAACAATTGGTCCATCAGAACCACCAAGGCCCGGAGAGCTTCGGGGTAGCAAGGCTGAACAAAGCATAATGCATTATCTTTTACTTTTTCGCAAGTTGATTTCCCTTCTGCATTATCTTTAAATTTTGAGAAGAGCTCCGAGGGTCAAAACAATTTTGAAATTTAAGCATTTCAGTTTCTTATATAAGTCTCGCTCTTATTATTTTTCTCTGTCATTTATTTACTTTTACACAACATTACTATTACTTATATGAACCGACGAATGTGACATGCGACGAGGTAACGCAAAAAACGGACATAGACTCAGAAGAAGATGAAATACCAGAAGAGGTCATTAGAGAGGTCGAGGACTTTGAGAACAGACCTAAGTCTAACTTGGATGAAACAGAGGTTATCAACTTGGGGAATACAGAGAATGTCAAGGAAACGCGCATCAGTGTTCACTTGTCACCGTCAGAAAAGGAAGAGTACACGGAGTTCTTAAAAGAATATGAGGACATATTTGCCTGGTCATATGATGATATGACTGGTCTCAGTACATCCATTGTAGCTCACAAATTGCCAACAGATCCGACATGTCCGTCGGTAAAACAAAAACTCAGAAAGTTCAAGCTAGATATGAGTTTGAAAATTAAAGAAGAAGTTACCAAACAAGTCAAAGCCAAGGTCCTCAGGGTAGTGGAGTATCCGACATGCTTAGCCAACATTGTGCCAGTGTCGAAGAAGGATGGGAAGGTCAGAATCTGTGTCGACTACCGGGACCTCAACCGGGCCAGTCCGAAAGACAATTTCCCATTGCCGAACATACACATCCTGATCGACAACTGCGCTAAGCACGAGCTGCAGTCATTTGTCAATTGTTTTGCTGGATATCATCAGATATGGAAAAGACGGCTTTCATTATGCCGTGGGGAATGTATTGTTACAAGATGATGCCGTTTTGATTAAAGAATGCTGGCGCCACCTACATGAGGGCCATGACTACTATTTTCCATGACATGATACACAAAGAGATCGAGGTGTACGTAGATGATGTCATCATCAAATCCAGGAAAGCCACTGACCATATGGGAGATTTAAGAAAGTTCTTCAACAGATTAAGAAGGTATAACCTGAAACTGCATCCCGCCAAGTGCGCTTTCGGGGTTCCAGCCGGAAAATTGCTTGGGTTCATCGTAAGTTGGCGGGGAATAGAACTTGATCCGTCGAAGGTTAAGGCCATTCAGGAATTGCCACCGCCAAAGAACAAAAAAGAGATTATGAGTTTCTTGGGGAGACTCAACTACATCAGCCGGTTCATAGCCCAGTCCACTATCATTTGTCAACCAATCTTTAAAATGTTGAAGAAGGACGCCGCCACTAAATGGATTGATGATTGTCAAAAGGCTTTCGATAGAATCAAGGAATACCCGTCAACGCCACCAGTCCTGGTTTCGCCCGAACCAGGTAGACCGCTATTGCTCTACCTTGCAGTACTGGATGGAGCATTTGGTTGGGTTTTGGGACAGCACGATGAAACGGGGAGAAAGGAGCAAGCCATATACTATCTCAGCAAAAAGTTCACCCCGTACGAGGCCCGGTATTCCCTGCTAGAACACACCTGTTGTGCTCTAACTTGGGTAGCTCAGAAGTTGAGGCATTATTTTTGTGCCTATACCACTTATCTCATATCAAGGATGGATCCGCTGAAGTACATCTTCCAGAAGCCCATGCTCATGGGCAGGCTGGCTAAATGGCAAATTCTATTGAGTGAGTTCGATATTGTCTACGTGACCCAGAAAGCGATCAAAGGACAAGCACTAGCCGATCATCTTGCCGAAAACCCCGTGGGCGGAGAATACGAGCCTCTGAAGACGTATTTTCCCGATGAGGAGGTTTCTTTCATAGGAGAAGACATTGCGGAATCCTATGATGGCTGGAGAATGTTTTTCGACGGAGCGGCAAACTTTAAAGGAGTTGGCATAGGAGCGGTTCTAGTATCAGAAACAGGTCAGCATTACTCGGTGTCCGCCAAACTCAGGTTCCCGTGCACCAACAACATGGCCGAGTACGAAGCCTGCGTCTTAGGGCTCAAGATGGCCATTGATATGAACGTTCAGGAGTTACTAGTGTTCGGGGATTCAGACTTGCTCATACATCAGGTTCGAGAAGAGTGGGCAACCAAGAACTCCAAAATACTCCCATACTTGCATCATGTACAAGAGTTGAGGAAGAGGTTTACAAAGACAGAATTCCGGCATGTCCCCAGAGTTCAGAATGAGTTTGTTGACGCATTGGCCACTCTATCATCATGATCCAACATCCAAATAAGAACTTCATTGATCCTATCCCGGTAAAAATCCAGGATCAGCCTGCCTACTGTGCTCATGTCGAGGAAGAAGCAGACGGAAAGCCATGGTTCCATGACATTAAGAAGTATCCGTCAACAAGAGAGTCAGACCAAGACAGTTTGCGCCAGGGTAGTTAGTACAGAAAAAGATTTTTCCGCATCAAGATGAAGCCAAAGGGAAATTCTCTCCCAACTGGCAAGGTCCGTACATGGTTCACTGGGTACTAACCGGGGGAGCCCTCATACTCGCAGAAATGGACGGAGAAGTTTGGCCAAAGCCGATCAATTCAGATGCAGTGAAACGATACTATGTGTAACCATTATGATTCCTTTATGATGTAATTTGAACTACGTCTGACCTGATTCCCGTTTAAGAGGGGATACGGAGGCAGCCTTATGTGTTCGGTCACAATTCAGTAAAATTTTCATTCCCCCCCCGCCCCGTACGATTAGGAAACTGGGACNGATGCCCCGGTAGAAAGTTTGTTGCAACATATTCTCCGTCATGTCATTATTGGGGCATTCCATCACCATCGTTCTATATCGCTCACAAATCTCATGCAAAGGTTCCGTGGGCTCTTGCTTGAAGGCCAATATCTCATCTCGAAGTGCCGCCATGTGCCCGGGTGAGAAAAATTTAGCAATAAACTTATCCGCCAACTAATCCCAAGTAGTGATGGAATGGTTGGGGAGTCTCTCGAGCCAATCCAATGCTTTCCCCCGAAGTGAGAATGGGAAAATCCTCAATCTAAGAGCATCCTCGGACACATTCGTCTGCTTGCTCCCCCAACATGTATCCACGAACCCCTTGCCTCAAAATTCCGAAGTTGATCTTCGCCAATCATCACGCGCAGCCGTCAGAAGCACCAGCCCAGTAAACTAGGGCAGAATTTTGAGGAGGACCTTCAAAATTCCGGAGCAAAAGAGGTTGAAATATATCTTGAACCGTGTCGCAATCATCGGTTGATCTAAAACCATTTTACCTTTATGTATTTACATCATGTTTTATTTTACTAAATCATGCATGTCTACCGTCAAAATAGCTTTGTTTAGCAACGCTACCCCAAATGAAAGCAAGAGCCGAGTAGGACAAGCGAAGTCCACGGGAAGACGAACTAACCTTCCCTCCTGACAAAACTCACAATCTTTCTTTGAACGCAGGCACCCCAAAAACATAGAATCATCGGATACGATTACAAACTCACACTTTTCAGGAATACAATTCTCAATATCATCGCCCATTTACAAGTGCTATCCGCGCACGACATTCCCAGCAGCCCCAATGACAATCAACTATCAGCTATCATCTATCAGCTAAGAGATTTCGTTACTCCTCACTTTTATTTTTCGCATTGCATAAGGCTACCTTTCTGCCTTCCGAGACTAAGCACTGTCTCCATATGCATTTTTGCGATGCATATGGCTACCTTTTTGCCTTCCGAGACTAAGCACCGTCTCCATCTGCATTTTTTCTCTGCATTGCATAAGGCTACCTTTCTGCCTTCCGAGACTAAGCTCTGTCTCCATCTGCATTTTTGCATTGCATAAGGCTACCTTTCTGCCTTCCGAGACTAAGCACTGTCTCCATCTGCATTTTTCTCTGCATTGCATAAGGTTACCTTTCTGCCTTCCGAGACTAAGCTCTGTCTCCATCTGCATTTGTGCATTGCATAAGGCTACTTTTCTGCCTTCCGAGACTAAGCACTGTCTCCATCTGCATTTTTTTTTCCTGCATTGCATAAGGCTACCATTCTGCCTTCCGAGGTTAAGCTCTACCTCCATCTACATCGGCTGAAACACCGCCAACTTTATTTAAATTCCTGTCGGCTGAAATATCGCCATTTACATTCTCTACATCGGCTGAAACATCGCCAGCTTTANCTTGGGTAGCTCAGAAGTTGAGGCATTATTTCTGTGCCTATACCACTTATCTCATATCAAGGATGGATCCGCTGAAGTACATCTTCCAGAAGTCCATGCCCATGGGCAGGCTGGCCAAATGGCAAATTCTGTTGAGTGAGTTCGATATTGTCTACGTGACTCAGAAAGCGATCAAAGGACAAGCACTAGCCGATCATCTTGCCGAAAACCCCGTGGGCGGAGAATACGAGCCTCTAAAGACGTATTTTCCCAATGAGGAGGTTTCTTTCATAGGAGAAGACATTGCGGAATCCTATGATGGCTGGAGAATGTTTTTCGACGGAGCGACAAACTTTAAAGGAGTTGGCATAGGAGCGGTTCTAGTATCAGAAACAGGTCAGCATTATCCGGTGTCCGCCAAACTCAGGTTCCCGTGCACCAACAACATGGTATGAAGCCTGCATCTTAGGGCTCAAGCTGGCCATTGATATGAACGTTCAGGAGTTACTAGTGATCGGGGATTCAGACTTGCTCATACATCAGGTTCGAGAAGAATGGGCAACCAAGAATTCCAAAATACTCCCATACTTGCATCATGTACAGGAGTTGAGGAAGAGGTTTACGAAGACAGAATTCCGGCATGTCCCCAGAGTTCAGAATGAGTTCGCTGATGCATTGGCCACTCTGTCATCCATGATTCAACATCCAGATAAGAACTTCATTGATCCTATCCCGATAAAAATCCAGGATCAACCTGCTTACTGTGCTCATGTCGAGGAAGAAGCAGACGGAAAACCATGGTTCCATGACATTAAGAAATATCTGTCAACAGGAGAGTATCCAGAACTTGCAAACACTACGCAAAAGCGCACACTGCGGAGGTTATCCAATCACTTCTTTCACAGCGGAGGAATCCTGTACAGGAGGACTCCCGATTTGGGATTACTAAGGTGTGTCGAGGCAAAGGAAGCATCCAGGTTGTTGGAGGAGGTTCATGCAGGGACCTGTGGCCCGCACATGAATGGTTTCGTCTTAGCCAAGAAAATACTCCGAGCTGGTTATTTCTGGATGACTATGGAGACAGACTGCATCCAGTATGTTCGAAAATGACATCGTTGCCAGATCCATGCAGACATGATAAAGGTACCCCCTAACGAGCTCAATGCAACAAGCTCACCATGGCCGTTCGCCGCTTGGGGAATGGATGTCATCGGACCCATCGAGCCTGCCGCATCAAACGGGCACAGGTTCATTCTAGTGGCAATTGATTACTTCACCAAATGGGTTGAAGCAGCATCATATAAGGCGGTAACCAAGAAGGTTGTGGCAGACTTTGTTCGCGACCGTATCATTTGCCGGTTCGGCGTCCCAGAGTTAATCATCACTGACAATGGTTCCAACCTCAACAGTGATATAATGAAAGCAATGTGTGAGACATTTAAGATTAAGCACAAGAATTCTACAGCCTACAGATCCCAGATGGATGGAGCTGTAGAAGCAGCCAATAAGAACATTAAGAAGATACTGAGGAAAATGATAGAAAAACACAAGCAGTGGCATGAGAAGCTATCATTTGCTCTATTGGGATACCGTACCACAGTCCGCACATCAACTGGGGCAACTCCTTATATGCTGGTTTACGGTACCGAGGCAGTCATCCCAGCTGAAGTAGAGATTCCCTCCTTGAGAATTATGCGGGAAGCAGAACTTGAAGATGCAGAATGGGTAAAGAGTCGCTAAGAGCAGCTAACCCTTATAGATGGGAAAAGACTGAATGCAGTTTGCCATGGTCAGCTTTATCAGAACAGAATGACCAGAGCCATCAACAAGAGAGTCAAGCCAAGACGATTAGCGCCAGGGCAGTTAGTACTGAAGAAGATTTTTCCGCACCAAGACGAAGCCAAAGGAAAGTTTTCTCCCAACTGGAAAGGTCCGTACATGGTTCACCGGGTTCTAACCGGGGGAGCCCTCATACTCGCAGAAATGGATGGAGAAGTCTGGCCAAAGATCAATTCAGATGCAGTGAAGCGATACTATGTGTAACCATTATGATTCCTTTATGATGTAATTTGAACTACGCCTGACCTGATTCCCATTTAAGAGGGGATACGTAGGCAGCCTTATGGGTTCGGTCACAATTCAATAAAATTCTCATTTCCCCTCGATACTGGAAACCGGGGCAGAATTTTGAGGAAGGCCCTCAAAATTCCGAAGTTGATCTTCGCCAATCATCACGCGCAGCCGTCAGAAGCACCAGCCCAGTAAACTGGAGCAGAATTTTGAGGAGGACCCTCAATATTCCGGAGCAAAAGAGGTTGCAATATCTTGAACCGTGTCGCAGTCATCGGTTCATCTAAAACCATTTTACATATTATGTATTTACATCATATTTTTATTATCTTGCTAAGTCATGCATGGCTACTATCAGATTTGCTTTGTTTAGCGACGCTACCCCAATGAAAGCAAGAGCCGAGTAGGACAAGAAAGGTCTACGGGAAGACGAACTAACCTTCCCCTTTACAAAACTCACGATTTTTCTTTGGATGCAAGCACCCCAGACATAAAGTCATCAGATATGATTACAAACTCATATTTTTCAGGAATACGACTCTCAAAATCATCGCCCACTTACAAGTGCTATCCGCGCACGACATTCTCAGCAGCCACAATGATGATCAACTACCGACCATCATCCATCAGCTAAGAGATTTCGTTACTCCTCACCTTTATTTATTGCATTGCATAAGGCTACCTTTTCTGCCTTCCGAGACTAAGCACTGTCTCCATCTGCATTTTTCGCATTGCATAAGGCTACCTTTCTGCCTTCCGAGACTAAGCATTGTCTCCATCTGCATTCTTCGCATTGCATAAGGCTACTTTTCTGCCTTCCGAGACTAAGCACTGTCTCCATCTGCATTTTTCGTATTGTATAAGGCTACCTTTTCTGCCTTCCGAGACTAAGCACTGTCTCCATCTGCATTTTTCGCATTGCATAAGGCTACCTTTCTACCTTCCGATACTAAGCACTATCTCCATCTGCATTTTTCGCATTGCATAAGGCTACTTTTCTGCCTTCCGAGACTAAACGTTGTCTCCATCTTGCATTTCTCTGCATTGCATAAGGCTACCATTCTGCCTTTCGAGGTTAAGCTCTACCTCCATCCTGCATTTCTCTACATTACATAAGGCTACCATTCTGCCTTCCGAGGTTAAGCTCTACCTCCATCTGCATGGCTGAAAGATCGCCAACTTTATTTAAATCTCTATATCGGCTGAAATATCGCCAACTCTATTTAGATCCCTACATCGGCTGAAATATCGCCAATTTTACTTAAATCTTTTTATCGGCTGAAATACCGCCAGCTTTATTTAAATTTCTGTCGGCTGAAATATCGCCATTTACATTTTCTACATCGGCTGAAACATCGCCAGCTTTATTTAAATTTCCGTCGGCTAAAATATCGCCATTTACATTTTCTACATCGGCTGAAACATCGCCAGCTTTATATAAATTTCAGTCGGCTGAAATATCGCCATTTGTACTTATCCTTCACATCGGCTGAAATTCCGCCAAATCTTGCATTTCATGGGCTGAAATACTGCCAAGCCGTCTAAGGGCGTCATTTCGGAGGCACCATCTTCATAGCCCGAGAACGCCATGCCATGGCCCGAGGACCCCGCTTTATATTCTGCACATCATTATTCAAAGGCATCATGGTTCGGAGGCACCATTATCATAGCCCGAGAATGTCATTTCATAGCCTGCGAATCCTTTATTATGTGCTTCATGGCCCAGGATGTCATGGTCGGAGGACATCATCTTAACCGTCCAAAGACAACATTCATGGTCCAATGGGAACTTGCATCACGTTTAAAATTCCGCACGATATGCTTGTATTACTCAATTGCAGGTACATCAGCTGGCAACGGCCATTACAGCAGGAGCGATCTCGCCCCGGTTCTCGCAACCCATCAGTCCTGACCACTCTTCCCAACCTAAATATTGCGCCCGTCTCTTCGAAAACCTCCATCGGCATACTCCGTCGATGTATCCTGAACTACATATGACCTGATTCCTGTAAAACCAGGAATATTGTGACGACCCGGCCCGTCGTCACGTGAGTTACCGCCCGTTTTCCCCATTTTCTGCTTCCTTATGTTTTATTATAAGAGTCTTGGGTGAACGAGTTGAATTGGATTGGTTTTAGATGAAAATGAGTAACTTAGTCTCCTTAAGGAAGGCTTGTTTTGGAAAAGTCAACCGGATGTTGACCTATGAGTTAAAGGGCTCGGATGTGATTTCCGGCGATTGGGTTAGCTTCGGGGATGATTTGTGACTTAGGATTGTGATCGGAACTTATTTTGGAGGTCCGGTGTAGAATTAGGCTTGAATTGGCAAAGTTAGTATTTTAACGAATTTCGGTTGGTAGGTGAGATTTTGATCCGAGGGTCGGAATGGATTTCCGAGAGTTGCTGTAGCTTCGTTAGGTGATTTTGGATCTGCGTGCAAAATTTTAGATCATTCGGAGGTGTTTTGGTCGGGTTTTTGATCAAATGTGTAATTCGAAAGTTTTAGAAGAACTTAGGCTTGAATCCGATGTAATTTGATGGTTATGGTGTTATTTATGGTGTTTTGATGATTGGAGCAAGTTTGAATGATGTTTTAGGTTGGGTTGGCACTTTTGGTTGAGGTCCCGGGGGCCTCGGGGTGATTTCGGATGGCTATCGGGATGATTTTGGACTTGGTAAAATTCTGAAATTTGCTGATATCTGGTGTTTCCACAGCTGCGGAAAAAGGGCCGCATATGCGGTTCCGCAGATGCGAGGGATTGGACGCAGGTGCAAGTCTTGAGGAGGTTTGCTGTTTTCGCAGGAGCGGGCTTCGACCGCATCTGCGGTGACGCAGATGCGGTAGAGTGATCGCAGAAGCGGGAGTTGAGGGAATGGCATTTTCCGCAGAAGCGGACATGGAGCGCAGATGCGGTGTCCGCAAATGCGGATGCTTGACCACAGAAGAGGTCCTGGGTGAGTTTGGGAGTTCCGCAGAAGCGGATGAAAAACCGCTGAAGCGGTAGTCGCAGATGAGGTAAAGGAACCGCAGATGCGAAAATCGCTGTTATCAGAAGGGTTTTTAAAGGTTATTTTGTTCCGCGAGCTTAAGTCCATTTCCACCATTTTTAAGCAACCTTGAGAGCTCTTGGACGGAATTTGAAGGGGATTTCGACTAGGTGTGATTGGAGGTGAGTTCCTCGGCCTAAATACATGAATTGACTGTAGAATTTGCATTGAGATTTGTGAAAATTCATCAAAAGAGGGTAAAGCTAGAGCTTGGAATTTGGTATTTCAAATTGGAATTTGAAGGGTCAAATGGACTACGATTTCGGTAATTTTGATATGTATAGACTCGTGGCGAGATAAGGAATCCGGTGATGTTAAATTTCTGATTTTTCGAGAAGTGGGCCCGGGGCTCGGGTTTTGCCAACTTCGTGCTTTTTGATGTTTTTCGAGTCTTTTCGATTGGGTTATATCCCCTTAGCCTATTGTAATGTATTCATTGTGGTTTTGGCCAGATTCGACGCGCGAGGAGGTTGATTTGAGAGGCAAGGGCATAGCGAGCTAGGATTTTGGCCGGCTTGAGGTGAGTAATAATAGTAAATGATATCGTGAGGGTTTGAAACCCCGGAATTTGCACAACGTAGTGCTATATTGAGGTGAAATACGCCCTTAATGGCGAGCGCGGGGTTGTTTACTACTGGGGATTGTGACTTGGTCCGTCCCGTTTGATATTTTACCACGTATTTGACTAAGCTGATTTGTTTATCATCGTGATTTGGGCTTGTTGCCATGTTTTGGGCTTAATGCCGATTACTTGAATCCTTCAGGGATTGCTATCACTGTTTCCTCACTATTTTGATACGTTATTTGAACTCAGTCCTTATAATTATACTGTTTTGCAAACTCAGTCGCTTTAATTGAATTCTGAGGTTTAAATGACATTTTTACTGCTGTTTGGGCTGAGAACTATCATTTTATTGATGCCCGAGGGGCTTATGATGTTTCTTGACTGAGTGAGGCTTTCAGGCCTTGAGTGCATTGTGAGGAGGCTTTCAGGCCTCGAGTGATATGTGAGGAGGCTTTCAGGCCTCGAGTGTATTGTGAGGAGGCTTTCAGGCCTCGAGTGTATTGTGAGGAGGCTTCGAGGCCTCGAGTGTATTGTGAGGAGGCTTTCAGGCCTCGAGTGTGATGTGTGAAGGCTTTCAGGCCTTATGTTGATATAGAGCTTGGGCTGTAAGGGGCCCCTCCGGAGTCTGCACACCCACAGTGAGCACGGGTACCCATGTGATGTGATAATGAGCCCGAGGGGCTGATACTGTTATGAGTGATGTGATACTGAGCCCGAGGGGCTGATACTGTTCTGAGCGATTGATACTGGGCCCGAGGGGCAGATTTCTACTTATAATTTACTTGTTGTTTTACCTGATTTACTGGATTTACTTAAAAAGGGGGATTTCTTTTTATCTTGTACTGTTCCACTGTTTTACTATTTTTACTGCCTGATATAGAATTGTTTTGTGCAGTTACTTGATTTCTTATCTTCTGTTATTATTTATTATTATTACTCACTGGGTCGGAGTACTCACATTACTCCATGCACCATGTGTGCAGATACAGGCATTGTGGAGTCTACCCCTGAGCACTGATTCTTCCCAGATCAGGAGGCTAGTCGGAGTGACGAGGTAGCTGTTGACGTCCGCAGCCCTTATCTCTCCTATTTCATATCTTTGAGTTCCTTCAGACTATTGTATCAGACTTTACATTTTGTAGACTCATTTTTAAACTCTGTAGTAGCTCATGACTTGTGACACCCCGTTTTGGGTTGTGTCGGGTTGGTATCGTATGTTGGTATTGTTATTTCCGCGTTTTATAACTGTTTACACATGTTCTGGATTTGCTAAAACCTTGATAATTGCTAAAGGAGGTATTAGCGTTTTTCTGGCTGGCCTTGTCTTCACGAGAGGCGCCATCACGACCGGGGATGGGAATTGGGTCGTGACAAGTTGGTATCAGAGCCTTGGTTACTAAGTCTCACGAGTCATGAGCTGGTTTAGTAGAGTCTCGCGGATCGGTACGGAGACGTCTGTACTTATCCTCGAGAGGCTGCAGAACCTTTAGGAAAACTTCACATTCTTGGAATTCTTGTCGTGCGAACTTGTTGAACCGAATACTAAACTTCTCTTCACTTTATTCTCTCACAGATGGTGAGGACACGAGCTACCGAATGTGACGGACGACCACCAGTGCCACCTACTAAGGCCACCAAAGGCCGTGGACATGGCCGTGGTCGTGGCCGAGGCAGAGCAGCGAGGGCCACCTATTGATCCACCACCTGCCCCATTTCCGAATCAGGCTCCAGCAGTACCAGTCCAGGCACCAGTTGTGCCCATAGTGATTCCTGGCCTTCAGGAGACATTAGCTCAGATCTTGACAGTGTGCACGGGCCTGGCTCAGGTGGTTTCAGCCACTACAGCAGCAGCAGCTACTTCACAAGCTGGGGGAGGCAATCAGACCCCCGCTGCTCGCACACCTGAGCAGGGAGTGCAGGGATTACAGACTCCAGAGGCACCTCCAGCTCAGCCAGTTGCACCAGTGCAGGAGTTCAGGGTTCCAGCTATGCCCGAGGATGAGCAGCGTCGTCTCGAGAGGTTTGGTAGACTCCAGCCTCTGACATTTAGTGGTGCTGAGGGCGAGGATGCCCAGGGTTTTCTTGACAGATGTCAGCGGATGCTCTGTACAGTGGGGATTCTCGAGTCTAGTGGTGTGGCTTTTACTACTATTCAGTTTAGTGGGGCTGCCTTCACTTGGTGGGAGGCGTATGAGAGGCATAGGCCGACCGGTGCAGCACCTTTGACTTAGCAGGAGCTCTCCACTCTCTTCTTGGAGAAGTATGTACCGCAGTCCCACAGAGAGGAGCTGCGCAGGCAGTTTAAGTGGCTACGGCAGGGAGATATGACTGTGTCCCAGTACAAGATGAGGTTTTCAGAGTTGGCTCGTCATGCCGTCTGGATGGTTCCCTCAGATCGTGAGCGGATCAGGAGATTTGTCGATTGTCTTAACTACCACCTCCGTGTTCTTATGACTAGAGAGAGAGTATTGGGTGCTTCATTCGAGGAGGTGGTTGATATAGCCTGAGAGATCGAGGCGGTTCGCCGTCAGGATCGAGAGAATAGGGAGGCCAAGAGGCCTCGAGGTTCTGGCAGTTATAGTGGCGCTCCTTCGAGGGGCCAGTTTCAGCAGGGTCGGGGTCGTTCTTTCAGGCCCGCTCAGTCGGCTCGTCCCGAGTATCACGGGGCATCTTCAGGTCGTGGTCCTCATGGTTCTTAGCAGAGTCAGCCTTCACTCAGCGCTCTTCCAGCACAGAGTTCATCTCGTGCCCCGTCTGCTCAGGGTTCTTCTAGGCTGAGTGCGTCAGCTAGTCACTCCGGCGCGAGGGGTTCCCTTCAGTCCCATTCTCCGGCACCTGGGAGTTGTTATGAGTGCGGAGAGTTTGGGCATATGTGGAGACAGTGTCCTCGTCGTGCTGCTAGCTCATCTCAGCAGAGGGGTCAGCCCTCGTCTTTTGGTCCAGCTTCTTCAGCACCCGCCCCGCCAGCTAGGGGTGAGGGTCAGGCAGCCAGGGGTCTCCCCAGAGGTGCAGGTCGATCGGGGGGTGAAGGTGTCTTGCTTAACCTGTTCATGTACCTACCCCGATGGGCGATACTGTTGTTGTAGACCATGTATACCCGCAATGTTTGGTTACTATTAGGGGTCTGGAGACCCGAGTTGATCTATTGCTATTGAGCATGGTAGATTTTGATGTTATTTTGGGCATGGACTAGCTATCTCCGTGTCATGCTATTCTAGACTGTCACGCTAAGACAATCACTTTGGCTTTATCGGGTGTACCGAGGATCGAGTGGCGTGGTATGACTGACTATGTTCCCAGCACGGTGATTTCATTCTTAAAGGCCCAGCATATGGTTGGGAAGGGTTGTCTTTCATATTTGGATTTGTGAGGGACGTTGGAGCCAAGACTCCTAGCATTGATTCTGTCCCAATGGTGAGGGAGCTTTCCGATGTTTTTCCTGCAGACCTGCCAGGCATGCCACTGGACTGGGACATTGATTTTGGTATTGACCTGGTGCCGGGCACTCAGCCCATTTCCATTCCGCCATATCGTATGGCACCAGCGGAGTTGAAAGAATTGAAGGATCAGCTTCAGGAACTCCTAGATAAGGGGTTCATTCGGCCTAGTGTGTCACCGTGGGGTGCACCGATTCTATTCGTGAAGAAGAAGGATGGCACCATGAGAATGTGCATTGACTACAGGCAATTGAACAAAGTAACAGTGAAGAACAAGTATCCCCTACCTCGCATTGATGATTTATTCGACCAGCTTCAGGGAACGAGGGTGTTCTCCAAGATTGACCTCCGTTCGGGCTACCACCAGTTGAAGATCAGGGATTCAGATATTATGAAGACTGCTTTCAGGACTAGATATGGGCACTATGAGTTTCTTGTTATGTCCTTTGGGCTGACTAATGCCCCAGCAGCGTTCATGCATTTGATGAACAGTGTGTTTCGGTCGTATCTGGGTTCGTTCGTTATTGTTTTCATTGATGATATTTTGGTATACTCGCGTAGCCAAGAGGAGCACGCACAGCATTTGCGAGTTGTATTACAGAGATTGAGGGAGGAGAAGCTTTATGCAAAGTTCTCCAAGTGTGAGTTTTGGCTCAGCTCAGTAGCTTTCTTGGGGCACGTGGTGTCCGGCGAGGGTATTCAGGTCGACCCGAAGAAGATAGAGGCGGTTCAGAGTTGGTCCAGACCGACTTCAACCACGGAGATTCGTAGTTTCCTTGGGTTGGCAGGTTATTATCGCCGGTTTGTTCAGGGATTTTCCTATATTGCATCGCCCTTGACCAAGTTTACTCAGAAGGGCGCTCCATTTGTATGGCCGGACGAACGCGAGGAGAGCTTTCAGAAGCTCAAGACAGCTTTGACCACGGCTCCAGTGTTGGTTTTGCCATCAGCTTCAGGTTCTTACATGGTATATTGTGATGCTTCGAGAGTTGGGATCGGATGTGTATTGATGCAGGAGGTTAGAGTTATTGCATATGCTTCTCGCCAGCTGAAGCCCCACGAGAAGAACTACCCTGTTCATGATCTGGAGTTGGCTTATAGTTCATGCTTTAAAGATTTGGAGGCACTACTTGTATGGTGTATCTTGTGAGGTGTTCACTGATCATCGCAGTCTTCAGCATCTATTCAAGCAAAAGGATCTTAATTTGAGGCAGCGGAGGTGGCTAGAGTTACTTAAGGATTATGATATCACCATTCTGTATCACCCGGGGAAGGCCAACGTAGTGGCCGATGCTTTGAGCCGAAAGGCAGTTAGTATGGGGAGTTTGGCGTATATTCCAGTTGGGGAGAGGCCCTTCGCAGTTGATGTTCAGGCCCTGGCCAATCGGTTGGTGAGACTAGATATTTCAGAGCCCAGTCGGGTGTTGGCTTGTGTGGTTTCTCGGTCTTCCTTGTATGATCTCATCAGAGAGCGCCAGTATGATGATCCGCATTTGCTTGTCCTTAAGGACAGGGTTCAGCATGATGATGCCAGGGATGTGACTATTGATGATGATGGCGTGTTGAGGATGCAGGGCCGGATTTGTGTGCCCATTGTGGATGGGCTTCGGGAGTTGATATTGGAGGAGGCCCACAGCTCGCGGTATTCCATTCATCCGGGTGCCGCGAAGAAGTATCAGGATTTGAGGCAGCACTATTGGTGGAGGAGGATGAAAAAGGATATAGTAGGGTTTGTGGCTCGGTGTCTCAACTGTCAGCAGGTAAAGTACAGAGGCCGGGTGTGTACTTCAGCGAATGACTATTCCAGAGTGGAAGTGGGAGAGGATTACTATGGATTTTGTGAGTGGTCTCCCTCGGACTTTGAAGAAGTTTGATTCGATTTGGGTGATTGTGGATCGGCTGACCAAGTCCGCGCACTTCATTCCAGTATGTACTACCTATTCTTCGGAGCGGCTGGCAGGGATCTTTATCCGGGAGATTGTTCGATTGCATGGGGTTCCAGTGTCTATTATCTTAGATAGGGGTACTCAGTTCACTTCTCGTTTCTGGAAGACTTTTCAGCGAGAGTTGGGTACACAGGTGGAGTTGAGCACAGCATTTCATCCTCAGACGGACGGACAGTCCGAGCGCACTATTTAGATATTGGAGGACATGTTGCGTGCCTGTGTTATTGATTTTGGAGGTTCTTGGGATGAGTTTTTGCTGCTTGCAGGGTTTGCCTACAACAACAGATATCAGTCGAGCATTCAGATGGCTTCATATGAGGCGTTGTATGGGAGGCGGTGTAGATCTCCGGTGGGATGGTTCGAGCCCAGCGAGGCTAGGTTATTAGGGACAGAGATGGTTCAGGATGCCTTAGAGAAGGTGAAGCTGATTCAGGAGAGGCTTCGTACAGAACAGTCGCGTCAGAAGAGTTATACGGACCAGAAGGTTCGGGATATGTCACATATGGTGGGTGAGAAGGTCTTGCTGAAGGTTTCTCCCATGAAGGGTGTCATGCGGTTTGGAAAGAAAGGGAAGCTGAGTCCGTGGTTTATTCGACCTTTTGAGGTACTTAGGAGGATTGGGGAGGTGGCTCATGAGCTTGCCTTGCCACCCAGCTTGTCGGGCATGCACCTGGTATTTCATGTATCTATGCTCCGGAAGTATGTTGGGGAGCCGTCTCGTGTATTTGATTTCAGCACTGTCCAGTTGGATGATGATTTGACCTATGATGTGGAGCCAGTGGCTATTTTGGGTCGTCGGGTTTCAAAAATTGAGGTCAAAGGATATAGCTTCGGTAAAGGTGCAGTGGAGAGGTCGGCCCGTGGAGGAGGCTACTTGGGAGACCGAGCGGGAGATGCGGAGCAGATATCCTCACCTGTTTGAGGCTTCAGGTATGTTTCTTGACCCGCTCGAGGACGAGCGTTTGTTTTAGTTGGGGAGGATGCGACGACCCGGCCCGTCGTCACGTGAGTTACCGCCCGTTTTCCCCATTTTCTGCTTCCTTATGTTGTATTATAAGAGTCTTGGGTGAACGAGTTGAATTGGATTGGTTTTAGATGAAAATGAGTCACTTAGTCTCCTTAAGGAAGGCTTGTTTTGGAAAAGTCAACCGGATGTTGACCAATGAGTTAGAGGGATCGGATGTGATTTCCGGCGATTTGGTTAGCTTCGCGGAATGATTTGTGACTTAGGAGTGTGATCAGAACTTATTTTGGAGGTCCGGTGTAGAATTAGGCTTGAATTGGCGAAGTTAGTATTTTAGCGAATTCCGGTTGGTAGGTGAGATTTTGATCCGAGGGTCAGAATGAAATTCCGAGAGTTGCTGTAGCTTCGTTAGGTGATTTTGGATGTGTGTGCAAAATTTCAGATCATTCGGAGGTGTTTTGGTCGGGTTTTTGATCAAATACGTAATTCGGAAGTTTTAGAAGAACTTAGGCTTGAATCCGATGCAATTTGATGGTTTTGGTGTTATTTGTGGTGTTTTGATGAGTGGAGCAAGTTCGAATGATGTTTTAGGTTGGGTTGGCACTTTTGGTTGAGGTCCCGGAGGCCTCGGGGTGATTTCGGATGGCTATCGGGATGATTTGGGACTTGGTAAAATTCTAAAATTTGCTGATAACTGGTGTTTCCGCATCTGCGGAAAAAGGGCCGCATAAGCGGTTCCGCAGATGCGAGGAATTGGACGCGGGTGCGATACTTGAGGAGGTTTGCTGTTTCCGCAGGTGCGGGCTTCGAGCCGCATCTGCGGTGATGCAGATAGGGTAGAGTGATCGCAGAAGCGGGAGTTGAGGGAATGTCATTTTCCGCAGAAGCAGACATGGAGCGCAGATGCGGTGTCCGCAGAAGCGGATGAAAAACCGCTGAAGCGGTAGTCGCAGATGCGGTAAAGGAACCGCAGATGCAAAAATCACTGTTATCAGAAGGGTTTTTAAAGCTCATTTTGTTCCGCGAGCTTAAGTCCATTTCCACCGTTTTTAAGCAACCTTGAGAGCTCTTGGACGAAATTTGAAGGGGATTTCGACTAGGCGTGATTGGAGGTGGGTTCCTTGGCCTAAATACATGAATTGACGGTAGAATTTGCATTGAAATTTGTGGAAATTCATCAAAAAAAGGTAAAGCTAGGGCTTGGAAATTTGGTATTTCAAATTGGAATTTGAAGGGTCAAATGTACTCCGATTTTGGTAATTTTGATATGTATAGACTCGTGGCGAGATAAGGAATCCGGTGATGTTAAATTTCTGATTTTTCGAGAAGTGGGCCCGGGGCTCGGGTTTTGCCAACTTCGTGCTATTTGATGTTTTTCGAGTCTTTTCGATTGGGTTATATCCCCTTAGCCTATTGTAATGTATTCGTTGTGGTTTTGGCCAGATTCGACGCGCGAGGAGGTTGATTTGCGAGGCAAGGGCATAGCGAGCTAGGATTTTGGCCGGCTTGAGGTGAGTAATGATAGTAAATGATATCCTGAGGGTTTGAAACCCCGGAATTTGCACAAAGTAGTGCTATATTGAGGTGAAATACGCTCTTAATGGCGAGCGCGGGGTTGTTTACTACTGGGGATTGTGACTTGGTCCGTCCCGTTTGATATTTTACCACGTATTTGACTAAGCTGGTTTGTTTATCATCGTGATTTGGGCTTGTTGCCATATTTTGGGCTTATTGCCGATTACTTGAATCCTTCAGGGATTGCTATCACTGTTTCCTCACTATTTTGATACGTTATTTGAACTCAGTCCTTATAATTATACTGTTTTGCAAACTCAGCCGCTTTATTTGAATTCTGAGGTTTATATGACATTTTTACTGTTGTTTGGGCGGAGAACTATCATTTTATTGATTCCCGAGGGGCTTATGATGTTTCTGGACTGAGTGAGGCTTTCAGGCCTTAAGTGCATTGTGAGGAGGCTTTCAGGCCTCGAGTGATATGTGAGGAGGCTTTCAGGCCTCGAGTGTATTGTGAGGAAGCTTCCAGGCCTCGTGCGTATTGTGAGAAGGCTTTCAGGCCTCGAGTGTGATGTGTGAAGGCTTTCAGGCCTTATGTTGATATAGCGCTTGGGCTGTAAGGGGCCCCTCCGGAGTCTGCATACCCACAGTGAGCGCGGGTACCCATGTGATGTGATACTGAGCCCGAGGGGCTGATACTGTTCTGAGTGATGTGATACTGAGCCCGAGGGGCTGATACTGTTATGAGCGATTGATACTGGGCCCGAGGGGGAGATTTCTACTTACAATTCACTTGTTGTTTTACCTGATTTACTGGATTTACTTAAAAAGGGGGATTTCTTTTTATCTTGTACTGTTCCACTGTTTTACTATTTTTACTGCCTGATATAGAATTGTTTTGTGCAGTTACGTGATTTCTTATCTTCGGTTATTATTTATTGTTATTACTCACTGGGTCGGAGTACTCACATTACTCCCTGCACCATGTGTGCAGATACAGGCATTGTGGAGTCTACCCCTGAGCACTGATTCTTCCCAGATCAGGAGGCTAGTCGGAGTGACGAGGTAGCTGTTGACGTCCACAACCCTTATCTCTCCTATTTCATATCTTTGAGTTCCTTCAGACTATTGTATCAAACTTTACATTTTTTAGACTCATTTTTAAACTCTGTAGTAGCTCATGACTTGTGACACCCCGGTTTGGGCTGTGTCGGGTTGGTATCGTATGTTGGTATTGTTATTTCCGCGTTCTTATAACTGTTTACACATGTTCTGGATTTGCTAAAAGCTGGATAATTGCTAAAGGAGGTATTAGCGTTGTTCTGGCTGGCCTTATCTTCACGAGAGGCGCCATCACGACCGGGGATGGGAATTGGGTCGTGACAGACCTGGTCCTTTTCTATCCTTCAGGAGATAATTTTGACTTGGTTGGATATGTTGATACGATCATGCTAGATATCTCGTAGATCGAAAGAGAACATCTGAAATGCCACATTTTCTGAGGTCATGCTTGATCTCATAAGGTACAAAGAAACAAAACCATGAGGCTCTTTCTACTATTGAAGCTGAATATGTGGATGTTGCCTCTTGTTGTGCTCAACTGTAGATCAAGCAACAACTAGAAGATTTGGGTGTGTCAACAGTTGGGGTTGATCAAGCTCAACTAAGGACCTGGTCCCGTGATAGAGTTGGGGTTGATTAAGCTCAACTAAGGACCTGGTCCCTTGACGATTGGCCATGTAAAAATGAAAGGTACAATGCTAAAAAGTGTTCTCGTGGCATCTATCTCAATTCGATACTGTTACAGGTATACACACATAGTAGTTTCAGGAGAAAACAAGTATGAGTGACACTGCATTTCTAGGAGTTTTTGCACATATTTTCAAAAATCGTCAAGGAACCTGGTTCCTGTTACTCAGGTTAGTAGTCTCTTCAATACTTATATGCCATTTTAATCTGCTGAAGTGATGCCATTAAATTATTCCCGGCCTCTCTCCTAATTTTTGAAGTCCAAAATGTTAAAATTTTTCTAAACTGACTCGTTGCCCTAAAAAAATCACTTCTCTTACACCCAACCAAAACCGATTATTTTCTTCGAAACCAAAATCAGCCTTGTCTCAAAAGGAATCCTTCTCTCCAAATATGCCAGAAGTGAACCCAACTCTGTTTACTTTCCAAAATCCAAACTCCATCTGAATCAAAATCGAAGAATCTTTGGTTGATTTTGATGGGAGTTTAACTGAAAGGGAACAAGGTAGAGCTAATATTCTAGAGCGCGAGGCTGAAACTGTTGCTGGGTTTGTAGAGATCTTGAAGGATGGAGAAATTGGTAAATGTGCTGAAAAAAGGAAAACAGAATGAGGGACCTGATCCCTCAAGTCCTTCTCAGGATGTTAATTCTAATGATTATCCTTTTCTTTTTGAGTTCTGTGTTTAAACAAACTTCCAATTCAGTGAAAAGGATTAATGAAAAGTAGGCTGATTGATATGACTTGCTGATGTGGTGATTCTGGAAGGCAGAATGAACTGGAAAAATCTTCACTTGTGAAAAAAAAATTGGAGAAAAGAAAGTTGGTTGAGAAAGATGCAGGAGATGATAAGGGTGAAAAGATTGAGATGAAGAAGAGGGAGACATGGCTGCTCAGGGAAAGAAAGGGTAGTGTGAGTGAGGAACCTGGTTCCTTACGTAAGAAAAAGATTGACTTATCGGGTTTTGAGAGGTAGAAGACTCTGAAGTCTCAAAAAGTACTGTTAGGCAGAGTATTGACTCTAATATTGCTGAGAAATAGAGGAACTTCTTGACATTGTTGAGTTCCAAAAAATAGAATCACCTCTTTGTTCCTCCAAGTCCCAACATTTATGAAGATGAAGTATGTCACGACCCCAGTTCACCCTCCATGAACATGCCGTGATGGCACCTAGTTCCTACAACTAGGTAAGCCTAACAATGCGGAAATTAATATAACTTGCGGAAACATTTAATTAACCAAGCAAATCTAGAAGAAAACGACATATATAAGTGCCACTTGGCATATACAACTCAAAAGCATAATGCGGAAGTCTACAATCTCATCCCAAAACACGGAAACTCACGGGAACCACAGGCTAATAGAACGTAAAACATTGCTCTAACTCCAGAATGTCTAAACAACTGAAATAAAAGGATAGAATAACTACTAAAGCTGGAACAGAATAGAGACTTCTGGTCTGCAGACGCGGCAGATTTACCTCGAAGTCTCCGCTAGATCTCTCCTCCTCGAGGATAGTACGCCTGAGTGGAGGTACCTGGATCTGCACATGAAAAACATGCGCAGAAGGGGCATGAGTACACCACAGCGGTACTCAGTAAGTGCCAAGCCTAACCTCGATTGGGTAGTGACGAGGAAGGTCAGGGCCCTACTGAGGTAAAATATGATAATAAATTAACAGTATGAAAAACTGGCAGTAAGAATGAGTAAACAGTGAGATAAGACAGGTCAACAAGGCAATAACAATTACATAAAGAACAAAGTAAACACGGAATGTGTACAGCTCAATACTAGTGATAACAATGAGGATCTCCCAGGATACCGTCCTGTAGTCCTTTTTCTCAACTGTCCAGTGGATCTCCCGGTATACTGTCCCGTAGTCCATCACATATGTAAATCCGAAGGATCTCTCGCGATACCGTCCCGTAGTCCAGCCATCAATATGCAAGGGATCTATCGGGAATCTAACCCGCAGTCCCAAAGTAAAAGTGTAGGGGTATCTATCGGGAATCTAACCTGCAGTCCCAAAGTAAAAGTGCAGGGGGATCTATCGGGAATCTAACCCGCAGTCCCAAAGTAAACAAACAAAGGGGGAAACTACCGGAATCCCACATCCGTAGTCCTAATATAAATGCGCAATCACAACCAAAAGATACACAGAAATGAAGTACAAAAGACAAGCAACAGGTAGTACTGGCCTAGCATGCTTCATGTAGTACAGTCAAGGCAACTTAAGCAATTAGGCAAATTAAATCAACTAATCATGCTTTCCTAATCTAGCACAGGTTATAATTGCAAGTAGAATAAAGCAAATATGAAAGAAACCCAATCTCAATATCTTAAGTAAAATCGAATTTCAACAATTGGCTCAAGTACGCGCTCGTCACCTCGCGTACCAGGCATCAAAATACCAAATAACAAATCCTAAGGGGAGAGGTCCCCCACACAAGGTTAGACAAGCCACTTATCTCGAACCGGCTCAAAATCAACTAGAAACCACGCATTTTCCACGAGTATCCGACTCCAAATGGCCCAAATCTATTCAATTCAATTACACATTGTAAATAACATTGCAAGCAACTGATTCTACTAATTAATTCAACGCTAAGGCGCGAAATTAGGTAAAATGACCAAAATGCCCTTCAGGCTAACGTCTCGGAATCGAATAATTTTTACCTTTTCAGAACCCTCGTACTCTCACGAGTCTAACCATACAAAAATCTCCCAATTCGAAGGTCAAACACCCACTCAAAACTGAATAGTTTAGCCTATGAAGTTTCACCCAATTTTTCCAATTTTTGATCCTCAATTCGAATTCTAATGATGGATTTAACTACAAAATGATGAAATATAACTAGAAGGGACTAAAGAAACGTTACCCAATAATCTCCTCTTCAAAACCCTCTCAAAATCGCCCTTCCGCGAGCTCAATTTGATTTTTCTAACTTTTGAAAACTAACCCTCGAAATCTCTATATTTGAACAGGGATTTCCGCTTCTGCGGACCAGGGACCGCTTCTGCGGTCTCGCTTATGTGAAAAATGAGTCGCTTCTGCGACTTTCACTAAAGATCCAATATCCGCTTCTGCGTGCCAATAACCGCTTATGCGGTTCCGCTTCTGCGGTATTTAAGCCGCTTCTACGGTTCTGATGAAAATCCAGGATTCCGCTTCTACGGTTCCTTTCTTGCAGATGCGACTCCGCTTCTGCGGGATTTCCTCCGCATCTGCGGAGCCTGAAACTATGCCCAAACCCACTTCTGCATTGCTGAGGCCACTTCTGTGGCTCCGCTTCTGCGGTTCCCAAGCCGCAGAAGCGAAAATACCAGAAGGGAAAAACTTGAGCTGCTGCAACACTTCTCAAATTTTCCTGTTAACCACCCGAAATCATCCTGAGGCCCCCGGAACCTCAACCAAAAGCACCAATAACACCTAATACCTCATTCAAACTTGTACCAATCCTTAAACCACCTAAAACAATGCCGAAAACTCGAATTAAACAAGGATTTGAGCCTAAGAACTTCCAATTTCGTCAAAATACACTTTCGACCAAAACCCCAACCAAAACGCGTCCGAATGACCTGAAATTTTGCACACACGTCCCAAATGACATGACGGAGCAACTGCAACTTCCGGAATTCCATTCTGACCCTCGGATCAATAACTCACTATCGGACCAGAAATTTCAAGAATTCAAACTTCGGCATTTCAAGCCTAAATGAGCTACGGACTTCCAACATACATTCTGAACACGCTCCCAACCCCGAAATCACCTAACGGGACTAACGAAACCATCAAATTTCCATTCCGAGGTTGTCTTCACACGGTTCCATCTACGGACCATTTTTCAACACTTAAGCTCTCAATTAGGGGCTAAGTGTCCCAAAACTCTCCGAAACCCAACACTGAACGTCCCGGCAGACCAAAATAGCAGAAGTGAACTTAGGGGAAGCAGTTAATAGGGGATCGGGGCGTAAATTCTTAAGACGACCGGCCGGGTCGTCACATCCTCCTACACTTAAACATTCGTTCGTCCTCGAACGAACATAGAGAACATACCTGAAGTGGTGAAAAGGTGAGGGTAACTGCTGCACATATCCTGCTCGGTCCCCCAAGTCGCCTCCTCGGCCGGCTGACCCCGCCACTGAACCTTCACCGAAGCAATGTTCTTTGACCTCAACTTTCTGATCTGCCTGTCAAATATAGCCACTGGCTCCTCAACATAGGATAGATCCTTGTCCAACTGGACTGAACTGAAATCCAACATGTGCGATGGGTCACCGTGATACCTCCGGAGCATCGAAACATGAAATACCGGATGAACTCCGGCCAAACTGGGAGCTAAGGCAAGCTCATAAACAACCTCCCCAACTCGCCTCAAGATCTCAAAAGGGCCAATAAACCTCGGACTCAACTTCCCTTTCTTTCCAAAACTCATGACGCCTTTCATAGGCGAAACCCGAAGCAGGACCCGCTCACCAACCATATATGAAACATCACGAACCTTTCTGTCCGCATAGCTCTTCTGTCTGGACTGGGCTTTACGGAGTCTATCCTGAATCATCTTAACCTTCTCCAATGCGTCCTGAACCAACTCTGTGCCCAATAGCCTGGCCTCACTCGGCTCAAACCAGCCCACCGGAGACCTACACCTCCTACCATATAAAGCCTCATACGGCGCCATCTGAATGCTAGACTGATAACTGTTGTTGTAAGCAGACTCCGCCAATGGCAAGAAATGATCCCAAGACCCTCCAAACTCAATCACACACGCACGGAGCATATCCTCAAGAATCTGAATAGTGCGCTCAGACTGTCCGTCTGTCTGGGGGTGAAATGTTGTGCTCAACTCCACCCGAGTACCTAACTCCTGCTGCACGGCTCTCCAGAACCGCGATGTAAACTGAGCACCTCTGTCCGAAATAAGAGAAACTGGAATACCATGCAGACAGACGATCTATCAGATATAAATCTCCGCCAACCGCTCCGAAGAATAAGTGGTATACACAGGAATGAAATGAGCGGACTTGGTCAGTCGATCCATAATAACCCAAATGACATCAAACTTCTTCAAGGTCCGTGGGAGTCCAGATACAAAATCCATGGTGATGCGCTCCCATTTCCACTCCGAAATCTCTATCTGCTGAAGCAACCCACCCGGGCACTGGTGCTCATACTTCACCTGCTGGCAGTTGAGGCACTTAGACACATAGCCAACTATATCCTTCTTCATCCGCCTCCACCAATAGTCCTGCCTCAAGTCATGATACATCTTTGCGGCACCCGGATGGATGGAATACCGCGAACTATGGGCCTCTTCTAGAATCAACTCTCGAAGCCCATCCACATTGGGCACACAAATCCGGCCCTGCATCCTCAATACCCCGTCGGATCCGATGGTCACATCTCTGGCATATCCACGCTGAACCTTGTCCTTAAGGACAAGCAAATGAGGGTCTTCATACTGCTGCTCCCTGATACGATCAAATAAGGAAGACGGGAAACCACACAAGCTAGAACCCGACTAGGCTTTGAAAGATCAAATCTCACAAACTGGCTGGCTAAGGCCTGAACATCCATCGCCATAGGCCTCTCTGAAGCTGGTAGATTTGCCAAACTCCTCAAACTCTTCGCCCGGCGACTCAAAGCATCCGCCACCACATTGGCCTTGCCGGGGTGATACAGGATAGTGATATCATAATCCTTCAGCAATTCTAACCACCTCCTCTGACGCATATTTAGATCCTTTTGCTTGAGTAAGTGCTGCAAGCTCCGCTGGTCAGTATAGATCTCACAAGGCACACCGTACAAATAATGACGCCAGATCTTCAAGGAATGAACAATAGCAGCTAGCTCAAGGTCGTGGACAGGGTAATTCTTCTCATGTATCTTCAACTGTCTGGACGCGTAGGCAATCACCCTACCGTCCTGCATCAACACCGCTCCAAGGCCAACTCTCGAGGCGTCACAATAGACAGTATAAGACCCCGAACCGGTAGGCAACATCAAAATTGGGGCTAACGTCAAAGCTGTCTTGAGCTTCTGAAAGCTCGCCTCACACTCCTCTATCTACTGAAATGGGGCACCCTTTTGGGTCAATCTGGTCATAGGGGCCGCAATCAATGAAAATCCGTCCATGAAGCGACGGTAGTAGCCAGCCAAACCAAGGAAACTGTGAATCTCTGTAGCTGAGGACGGCCTGGGCCAACTCTGTACGACCTCTATATTCCTCGGATCCACCCGAATACCCTCACTCGAAATCACGTGGCCAAAGAATACCACAAAACTCCGCAAAAACTCACATTTTTGAGAACTTTGCATATAACTTCTTCTCCCTCAAGGTCTGAAGCACGGTCCTCAGGTGATGCTCATGATCTTCCCGACTCTGGGAATACACCAGAATATCATCAATAAAAACAATAACGAACAAGTCAAGATATGGTCTGAACACACTGTGCATCAAATGCATGAAAGCTGCTGGGGCATTGGTCAGCCCAAATGACATAACAAGGAACTCGTAATGACCATACCGAGTCCTGAGGGCAGTCTTTGGGATATCTGGCTCCCGAATCTTCAACCGATGGTACCCTGAGCGCAAGTCAATCTTAGAAAACACCTGTGCGCCCTGAAGCTTGTCAAATAGATCATCAATACGAGGCAAAGGATAACGGTTCTTCACTGTAACCTTGTTCAGCTGGCGATAATCAATACACATACGCATAGAACCATCCTTCTTCTTCACGAACAAAATAGGAGCACCCCACGGTGAAACACTGGGTCGAATAAAACCCTTACCAAGTAATTCCTGTAATTGATCCTTCAACTCCTTCAACTCAGGAGGAGCCATACGATACGGAGGAATGGAAATGGGCTGAGTGCCCGGCAACAGATCAATGCCAAAATCGATGTCTCTATCGGGCGGCATGCCCGGAAGATCAGCTGGAAACACATCGGGAAATCCCGTAACTCTGGAACCGAATCAACAGAAGGGGTATCAGCACTGACATCTCTCACATAAGCTAAATACGCGGCACACCCTTTCTCAACCATGTGCTGAGCTTTAAGAAAAGAGATAACTCTACTGGGAGTGTGATCTAAAGTACCACTCCACTCAATACGCGGAATACCTGGCATAGCCAGCGCCACGGTCTTGGCGTGACAATCAAGAATAGAAAAATGGGGCGACAACCAGTCCATACCCAAGATAATGTCAAAATTAACCATACCGAGTAATAATAAATCCGCTCTGGTCTCAAAACCACGAATAGCAACCAATAATGCGGTCCATAACAAGAGAATCCCCCACAGGAGTAGAAACATAAACGGGGGCACTCAAAGAATCCCGAGGCATACCTAAATGCGGAGCAAAGTAAGAAGACACATAAGAATAAGTAGAGCCCGGAGCGAATAGAACCGATGCCTCTCTGTGACAAACCAATATAATACCTGTAATGACGGAGTCGGAGGCAACAACCTTGGTACGAGCAGGAATAGCATAATATCTGGCCCGGCCCCTCTCTCGAGGGAGACCTCTATCTCCCCGACCTCCGCCCCTAGCCGGCTGGGCAGGTGGGGTAGCAGTTGGAGCTGTGATCATGGCCTGAAAACCCTGAGGAGCACGCTGTGGCTGAGCAGTCTGTGAAGATGAACCCCTACCAAGTCTGGGGTAGTCCCTAACCATGTGGCGTGTATCACCACACTCGAAACAAGCTCTGGGAGGACGCAGTGGCTGTGACTGACTAGGGCCAGGTCTGCTGGACTGACCTCTAGAAGCACCCCGCGCAGGAGGCGCGCTACAAACTGGAGGTGCATAGTAAGGCTCCTGAGGTATGGGCGGAGCTGGAGCACTGCCGGCTACTGGAAGAGCTGAATGAACAGGGCGACCCGCATAACCTCTGCCATAACGACCTGTTGATGGGGTACGGGCACCAGAGTAGTGACCCGACTCTCGAGACCTCTTGGCCTCCCTCTCCCCTTGCTCCCTGGCGAGCATACCCTGAATCCTCCTAGCAATGCTCACTACCTGCTGATAAGGAATGTCCATCTCCAACTCTCGAGCCATGCTAGATCTGATGGGTGGGATAAGACCCTCAATGAACCTACGAACTCTCTCCCGAACTGTAGCAACCAAGGCCGGTGCATGCCTGGCCAACCTGGTATAGCGGATAGCATATTCCGAAACGGTCATAGCACCCTGGCGCAAATGCTCAAACTCTGCTCGCCATGCGTCCCTGAGACTCTGGGGAACAAACTCCCTCATGAACATATCCGAGAATTGGGTCCAAGCCAGTGAAGCAGCCTCGACAGGACTGTCTATCTCATAAGTGCGCCACCAATCATAGGCGGCTCCCCGAAGCTGAAAAGCAGTGAAAGAAACCCCGCTGGACTCCACTATGCCCATAGTGCGAAGAATACGATGACACTCCTCTAGAAATTCCAAGGCGTCGTCTGATGCTAATCCACTAAACACTGGGGGATCGTACTTCTTGAACCTCTCAAGTCACCGCTGCTCGTCCTCTGAAGCAGCTGACCCATCCTCGGGCTGAACTGGCGCTGCAGGCAGTGCAGGAATAATCTCGGGAGCCTGCTCAACCTACACTGACTGCTCAGGAGTGCGGACGGCGGGAGTCTGTGCTCCTCCCCCGGCCTGGGACGTGGCTGCAGCAAGGGGAAGCAACCCTGCCTGAGCCAAGGTGGTGTACATACTCATGAACTGAGCCAAAGTCTCCTGGTGAGCTGGAGTAGTAGTAGCAGTAGTAGGTGTGCCAGGTGCCTGGGCTCCGGCTGGATCTGCTGGTGGTACCTCGGCTTTGGCTCTGGCTACACCACGTGCGCGTCCTCGACCTATCCCCCGGCCCCGGCCTCTGACGGCTGTAGTAGGGGGCGCGGGTGCCTGATCATCCCGGTAGCACGTGTCCTCACCATCTGTGAGAGAATAGAAGTTAGAAGTTTAGAGTTGATGTCCAAAAATATCGCACGACAAGGAATTCAAATGAAATGAAGATTTTTTCCTAAACACTTACATAGCCTCTCGTAAATACGTACAGACTTCTCCGTACCGATCAGCGAGACTCTAATAAACCGGCCTGTGTTCCGTGACTCCTATGAACCTAGAGCTCTGATACCAACTTCTCACAACCCCAGTTCACCTTCCATGAACATGCCGTGATGGCACCTAGTTCCTACAACTAGGTAAGCCTAACAATGCGGAAATTAATATAACTTGCGAAAATATTTAATTAACCAAGCAAATCTAGAAGGAAACGACATATATAAGTGCCACTTGGCATATACAACTCAAAAACAGAATGCGGAAGTCTACAATCTCATCCCAAAACCTGGAAACTCACCGGGAACCACAGGGTAATAGAACGTAAAACACCGCTCTAACTCCAGAATGTCTAAACAACTGAAATAAAAGGATAGAATAACTACTAAAGCTGGAACAGAATAGAGACTCCTGGTCTGCGGACGTGGAAGATATACCTCGAAGTCTCTGCTAGATCTCTCCTCCTTGAGAATAGTACGCCTGAGTGGAGGTACCTGGATCTGCACATGAAAAACATGTGCAGAAGGGGCATGAGTACGGCACAGCAGTACTCAGTAAGTGCCAAGCCTAACCTCGGTTGGATAGTGACGAGGAAGGTCAGGGCCCTACTGAGGTAAAATATGATAATAAATTAACAGTATGAAAAACTGGCAGTAAGAATGAGAACAGTAGTGAGATAAGACAAGTAGACAAGGCAATAACAATTACACAAAGAACAAAGTAAACACGGAATGTGTACAGCTCAATACCGGTGATAACAATGAGGATCTCCCAGGATACCGTCCTATAGTCCTTTTTCTCAACTGTCCAGTAGATCTCCCGGGATACCGTCCCGTAGTCCATCACATATGTAAATCCGAAGGATCTCGCGGGATACCGTCCCGTAGTCCAGCCATCAATATGCAGGGGATCTATCGAGAATCTAACCCGCAGTCCCAAAGTAAAAGTGCAGGGGGATCTATCGGGAATCTAACCTGCAGTCCCAAAGTAAAAGTGCAGGGGGATCTATCGGAAATCTAACCCGCAGTCCCAAAGTAAACAAACAAAGGGGGGAAACTACCGGAATCCCACATCCGTAGTCCCAATATAAATGCGCAATCACAACCAGAAGATACACAGAAATGAAGTACAAAAGACAAGCAACAGGTAGTACTGGCCTAGCATTCTTCACGTAGTACAGTCAAGGCAACTTAAGCAATTAGGAAAATTAAATCAACAAAACATGCTTTCCTAATCTAGCACAGGTTATAATTGCAAGTAGAATAAAGCAAATATGAAAGAAACCCAATCTCAATATCTTAAGTAAAACCGGATTTTCAACAATTAGCTCAAGTACGTGCTCGTCACCTCGCGTACCAGGCACCCAAAATACCAAATAACAAATCCTAAGGGGAGAGGTCCCCCACACAAGGTTAGACAAGCCACTTACCTCGAATCGGCTCAAAATCAACTAGAAACCACACCTTTGCCACGAGTAACCGACTCCAAATGGACCAAATCTATTCAATTCAATTACACATTGTAAATAACATCGCAGGCAACTGATTCTACTAATTAATTCAAGGCTAAGGCGCGAAATTAGGTATAATGACCAAAATGCCCTTCAGGACAACATCTCAGAATCGGATAATTTTTACATTTTCAGAACCCTCGTACTCTCACGAGTCTAACCATACAAAAATCTCCCAAATCGGAGGTCAAACACCCACTCAAATCTCAATAGTTTAGCCTATGAAGTTTCACCCAATTTTTCCAATTTTTGATCCTCAATTCGAATTTTAATGATGGATTTAACTACAAAATAATGAAATATAACTAGAAGGGATTTAAAGAAATGTTACCCAATAATCTCCTCTTCAAAACCCTCTCAAAATCTCCCTTCCCCGAGCTCAATTTGATTTTTCTAACTTTCGAAAACTAACCCTCGAAATCTCCATATCTGAACAGGGATTTTCGCTTCTGCGGACCAGAGACCGCTTCTGCGGTCTTGCTTATGCGAAAAATGAGTCGCTTCTGCGACTTTCACTAAAGATCCAATATTTGCTTCTGCAGGCCAATAACCGCTTATGCGGTTCCGCTTCTGCGGTTCCGCTTCTGCGGTATTTAAGCCGCTTCTGCGGTTCTGATGAGAATCCAAGATTCCGCTTCAGCGGTTCCTTTCTCGCAGATGCGTGTCCGCTTCTGCGAGATTTTCTCTGCATCTGCGGAGCCTGAAAACTATGCCCAAACCCGCTTCTGTGAAGCTGAGGCCGCTTCAGCGGTTCCCAAGCCGCAGAAGCAAAAATACCAGAAGGGAAAAACTTCAGCTGCTGCAGCACTTCTCAAATTTTCCCGTTAACCACCTGAAATCATCCCGAGACCCCCGGTACCTCAACCAAAAGCACCAATAACACCTAATACCTCATTCAAACTTGTACCAATCCTTAAACCACCTAAAACAATGCCGGAAACTCGAATTAAACAAGGATTTGAGCCTAACAACTTCCAATTTCATCAAAGTACACTTTCGATCAAACACCCAACCAAAACGCATTCGAATGACCTGAAATTTTGCACACACGTCCCAAATGACATGACGGTGCTACTGCAACTTCCGAAATTCCATTCCGACCCTCGAATCAAAAACTCACTATCGGACAGGAAATTTCAAGAATTCAAACTTCGGCATTTCAAGCCTAAATGAGCTACGGACTTCCAAAATACATTCTGAACACGCTCCCAACCTCGAAATAACCTAACGGGACTAATAGAACCATCGGATTTCCATTCCGAGGTGGTCTTCACACGGTTCCAACTACGGACCATTTTTCAACACTTAAGCTCTCATCTAGGGACTAAGTGTCCCAAAACTCTCTGGAACCCAACACCGAACGTCCCGGCAAACCAAAATAGCATAAATGAACTTAGCGGAAGCAGTTAATAGGGGATCGGGGCGTAAATTCTTAGGACGACCGGCCGGGTCGTCACAAAGTAAAAACTTCTATGTTGTATGTGTTACTCTGATGCTATGTGTGCATGGGACTAAGTTTGTTCTTGATGAGGAGATGCTTGGGGAGATTCTTGGTGATCTGATTGATGGTTCAGCCTGCTCAGATAGGTAGAGAACCAGGTTCCCATGGACCCTTGATAGAATAGAATGCTAAGTTGAAGGGTGAGAATGAAAGATTAAGGAAACATGTGGAGGAATTGAGAGAGCAGATGATCATTGATCAAAGGAGAGTGAATGAACGAATGGACAAGCTCATCAAGGCCTTATACCTTACTTTTCTTCCTGCCCAGTGATCCCTGTCTTTCACTCCTTCCAAATTCCCTCGAAGTCCTATCTTCTTTTGATCCCTATGTTTTATGACATTGGTACTTTAGTTGTTTAAATTGTCATATTCTCTATTGTTGAAACTACTATGCTTTTGTTATAATTACTCTACTATGGACAATCACTTTATTTTGTCCAATGACATTCACTTGTTGTTCTTGTTATTGTTTATGTTGTGTGTCCCAAGTGGCATGAGTTTATGTTGTTGAACTTCTTTTTGTTTGTGCTTCTTTTGTTATTCTTTTCAATGATGCCAAAAGGGGAATGTTACATAAGTGTCAACAGGGGGAGGAACAAAATCGAATTGATATGTTGTGTTTTGTATGAAAGATAGCTCTGCTTCTGCAGGTGGAACGATGCTGATAACATGTTGATCATAGGTCTGATCTGCAGGGAAACATGTAAGGAATCTAGTTCTCAAGGGGAATATTAATTTTGGGTTTGTCATTGTCAAAAAGGTGGAAATTGATAAGTTATGTTATTTTGTGTTTTGATGATTTGCCAAAGAATCTTGAAGAACCAGTTGTGATCAATTCCTTTGGTCTGATTCACATGGGGAATATAGCTGATTCGCCGGGGGGAACAATGTGGAGATCTGGTTCTCAGGGAGAATATCAATTATAAGTTTGTCATCATAAAAAAGTGGGAAATTGATAAGTTATGCATCTTTTGTTTTGATGATTTGACAAACTTCTTGAGAGAACCAGATAAGGAACCTGATACAATTAGTTCTCTTGCGTTCAGAGTAACCAACCAGATGTCTGGTTCAATTCTCAACGAAATTAGATAAGGGAACAACAGAGGAACAGATATGGATCAGTTCCCTAGTCGTCGTATAGTCAACTCTACATATTTAAACATTCTCAAGACCTTAAGATCACAAGGTTCCAGGTCGGGATCCAATTTGGGATATGGCTCAACTCTTCAGAGTCGAAGGAATAGCTGAGGGACCAAGTCCCTACCAGTTCCCGAGGAGACTGTAGGAATGTTAACTTTCCAGTTGGATACTTGCTGCCTGCACATGCTACAGTGCAGGAACAGTGTTGTAGTCAACTTTCAGGGAAGACTTTTACCTACCTTGCTTTCATCATTGTAAGTGATGTCACTGACCTTTTTATGGGCAGTGAACGGGGCTTGCGAGGTCGTTTCAGATCTACCACTCCTTAGTTATTGAAAGTATATAAATGGAGGCTAAAACTGAGAGATTTTCTACAGATTGAAAAGCTTAATAATAAGAAATATAGTGTGGTATGAATTGATTTTTGAGGGGTTTCCCAGACTTGGTTTGGGCTGAGATTTAACAAGGTATTTATAGGTGGAAGAAGATTAGGGGGGTAGGGTTTTTGAGTGGGATTTTGAAGTTCTACATTTTGGTTTTCGGTCAAAATAGTCGTTTGAAAGATTCATATTGTTTTTTGAATTTCAAATAGATGAAGGAAAATCCACATTTATAATGATGATTATGCTAAGTGAAAACTTACATGAAAAGAGGAAGCAGAGAACAGTTTAAACACGTGAAGGACTAAACTCGTGATCAAAGGAATCCTAAAAAGACGAACTTCGTTCAAGAAATCGATTCTAAAGAGCGAGGGAGGCAGTACATACACGAAAATGGTGCGGCAATTCTGTCTGAGATAAAGAAAAGTTGGAATTTTGTCAAAAATGGGAGGAGAAAAGGAAAGGTGGCTGCTAAGTATATGTTAGTGTTTGGAAAATTAATTGATCTAATGGGCTACTTTTGATCCATAGGCAGATTGCACTTCTGTTGAGGCTACTAAAGGGTGTAGGCTATTTTGCATAATGAAACCTTATTTGGAATGGGTCACTATCAAGAGTTTTGGGCTATTGGAAGTCCAAGAAGTGCCCTCTCTAGATTAAGAGACACTCCCTTCTTCTTAATATTTCCTTGTGCTTCCTTTATATAGTAATATATCATAGATATATAGACTATTTAAAATAAGTAATTCATTTTTTGATTAAAAAAAGCAGTGATGAAAATAATAATAATAACAATAACAATAATGAAAATAATAATACAAATTAGGTCTATTTCGGATAACGACAGTAAAATAATTGTTCTTAAATTATATGTAATATTAGAAGCTTAAATAAATAGTTTTAGAAGAATGGAGGGACGAAATTGGATGTCAACAGTGGCTTACTGCCACGTAGGGGTGGGGGTGGAGAAATTTAATCTTTATCCACTTATTAGGTAATTAGGTAATATCCCGTTACCTGGTAATTATTCAATTACCCGCATAATTAAGAAGTGTCTCACATTATTTAAAATTCTACTCATGTTTAATACACTTTATACATCACACTATCGTGGTCATATGGTATCTTGTATGGTACTAGTCCATAGTTATCGGGTATTATGGCTCGGACCGTATTTTATCCCAAATCGACAACCTTCAACGAAACTCATTTTCCTTGATTCGTTTACCCTTTATCCTTCACGACTCTTACTTATCGCTTGTTATAAATAGCATAAATACGTTAATCTTAACATAATCTCTTCCCCGAGTCTACATCGATTAACTGAAGACGAAACTTTAACATACGAAAGCTCGGGACGTAACAAATATATATATATATATATATATCCTATTTTCATTGTTAAATTTATAGTAGTTTTCTATAAATGAACATCCTAGCTAGTTAAAGTGGTATGGTTGCAATTTCAAGAATATATTAAGAATACATGTCCACTCATAAGCCCGAGTTTAAATTTTATACTAAACAAGTGATTCGCTAAGCTTATAAGCTAATTAAATTAGCTTAATCCTATCACAAAGATTAGAACTTTTTTTAATCCTACAACATCACAAGACAAATAACGATTTTTTTAAAGTGAGAAAATGACTAATGAAGATTTATTTTTTTCAAAAATTATAATCAAAGAAACATATAAAATAATATAGTAATATTTCTATATTCACTTTTTAGAATGATGTTAAATTTAAATTTTTTCAATTTCAACATTAAGATTAATTTGTATATTTGAGAAATGATTAGTTAATTTTGATTATACGAACATTTAAGAAGCTATTCAAATTTAATTATTATATTTAAAGACTTATATTATTTAGAATAGGGATTAATGTGAGATTTTATGTGTTAAAAAATATTAATTTAAAAAATAAAATATGTCAATTAAACTACTTTGACACAACGATATGTATATATCTAAAACGAACCTTTGAAAGAGTATAACTTTGTAACCAGTTAAATAAATCACATTATTTTAAATATCTCATTTCTAGATTTCTATTTGTGTAGAAGGAATTTGTGCAGCGTAGATGTATGTACAATAGGAATCATCCTAATCGTGCGAGGTTGAGGGTTGAATTTATTGAAGGGGTTACTGAATTTATTGTTAACGCTCAAATAGATGATGATTTTCTTATTGGAGGAAGGATTAGGTGTCCTTTTGTGAAATGTAAGTGTGTTAAGTTATTGAAATCAGACGAAGTTAAAGTTCATCTCTACAAGAAAGGGTTTGTAAAAAATTATTATATATGGACCATTTAAGGGGAGAATCATGCTAGTTTAGATGATGTTAACTTTCATAATTCTTTTGGTGGCGAGGGAAGCCGCATTGCGGAGCATAATGTTGAAAATTTTTGATACAATGAAATGATGAGGGATGCTTTGGGATGTTTCTTGGGGTTCAATCCGAACCAAATGATGAGGCTAAGCATTTCTATGAATAGTTAAAGGAAGCTAGTCGTTCATTGTATGAAGGCTCGGTGCATTCCAAGTTATCTGTTGCGGTTAGATATATTTTAACTTTAATGTAGGTTTTTTCCATCTTTTCAATCTATACATTTGGTTGTGGATTCTATGAAGCCATTTTACCATGAGTCGTGGAATTCTTGGAAACAGATACCATACAACATCAGAGAGCATATGTAGAATCAATTTAGGGTAAGAATTGATTACATTTATTTAATAATTATCATCTTCATCTAATTTCACTTTTTTATATTGCAGACAAAGTGTGCATGTCATCTTCAGCATCAAAATGAAATAAATAGTATTTTCAAGAAGAACGCTGCTAAGCAGATTAAAGATATTATGTTTGTTGCTCAGAATGCCGGTAGAATGCCGGACTGGTTAAGAAAAGATATTTGGGATAAACATCTTGAGAAATGAAATACCACAGAATGGAAGGCGAAGAGTAAAGAAGCAATGGTAAACCGTGCCTCCATTAAAGGTGGCTGGTTGAACACAGGAGGTTCCATTAGTTTTGTGGCCCATAAACTAAGATTGGTAATACTTATAAAAAATTTCTCAGTTTTACATATTGAATTTTACGTTTGTAATGTCTAACTCATACTTTTTGCTACGAAGGAAAAGGAAAGAGGGCGAGATATGAGTCGCGCTGAGGTCTTCGAGGAGACGCATAAGGAAAAGAAGAAGGATGGTACAAGAGAACACTGGTGGAGACGCGTGTGTCAGACACATATGTAAAATACTAACTTTATAATTATTTATGGTTTATTAATATTAGTTTGTTGACATAATAGTTATATTTTCATTTCAGGTAGATTATCATGAAAGGGTGAAAGAATGGCAACAAACTCAGTCTCCTTCAACTCAACCAACATCTGATGATGTGGCTTCATAATAGATAGAGGCAGCAGGTGGAGTAAACAAAGGCAGAGTCTATGGACCTCAAGTACGTCGACCTACGTACTCCAAGTCTATGGAGTTGGAGTACGTCATCTAAATTCGTGATTTGAAGCAACAATTGGACTCTCAACTCGGAACATTTGTTAAGATGCAGAAATTCATGAGAAAACACAGGCATGATCTATCTGATGATGAGGATGAACAAACTTAATCTGATGTGTAGTAGTTTAGGTGTGGTGTTTTGGTTGATTGGCAAACTTGATTGTGAGATATAACTTTCTTATTTACTTTTAAATTTGAATGTGGGCTACTATTTGTAACGACCGGCCGGTCGTTTTATGTGTTACTGCTCCGTCCCCCCCCCCCCCCTTCCTGCTTCTGATTGTCTTGGTTAGCTGTATATGTGCTATCGGGTTGGTTGGCTCGGGTTCGGAGAGGTTTTGGTAAGGTTTGAGACACTTAGTCTCTTTTGAGTAAGCTTAAGTTGGAAAAGTCAACCGGATGTTGACTTATGTGAAAAAGGGCTCGGATATGAATTCTGATGGTTCGGATAGCTTCGGGAGGTGATTCGGGACTTAGGAGTGTGATTGAAATGTGTTTTGGAGGTCCGGAGTAGCTTTAGGCTTGAATTGGCGAAGATGGATTTTTGACATCTTCCAGTTGATAGGTGAGATTTTCATATAGGGGTCGGAATGAAATTTCAAGAGTTGCAGTCGGTCCGTTTTGTCATTTGGGACGTGTGTGCAAAATTTCAGGTCATTCGGACGTGGTTTGGTAGACTTTTTGATCAAAAACGGAATTCGGAAGAGTTTTGGAACCTTAGGCTTGAATCCGATGTGATTTGGTTGATTAGATGTTGTTTGAGGTGTTTTGAAGATTGGCATAAGTTTGGATAGTGGTATATGACTTGTTTGTGCTTTTGGTTGAGGTCCCGGGGGCCTCGGGGTGATTTCGGATGGTTGACAGAAGGATTTGGAGTTGAGTTTGGCAGCTGAAGTTTTATGGTTGCTGTCATATCCGCATCTGCGGTTGGGAGGCCGCAGGTGCGACTCCTACAGATGCGGCCAACAGGGAATCAGCTGGAACCGCATAAGCGGTTAAGGGAGCGCACCTGCAATAGCGCAGGTGAGGAAATTTTAGCGTAGATGCGGAAATGGCCCTTTAAGTGAAAATCGCGGGTGCGATGGGTTAGTCCGTAGAAGCAGAGCCGCAGAAGTGGAAAAAGGACCGCAAGTGCGGAATCCCTGGGTCAGAAGGTATATATTCCATCCTTCGCGATTTTCAGACTTTCTTCACCACTTTTAAGTCGATTTTGGAGCTTTTTGGGCGATTTTGAAGAGGGAATTCAAGGGAACTTCATTAAGGTAAGATTTTTGAAAATAAAACTCGTTCCTATGGTGTTATGTCATTGACTAGGCTTGATATTTATGGAAAATTGTGGGTAAAAACTTAAGAAACTGGGGCTTGAAGTTGGCGACCTATAATTTGGGATTTGAGGGGTCATTTGTAGTTGGATTTTGATAAATTTGATATGCATGAACTCGTGGGAAGATAAGAATTTCTATTGATGTTAATTTTGTCGAATTCCGAGACGTGGGCCCGGGGGTCTGGTTTGGTTAATTTCGGGATTTGTGTTGTAATTTGATTATTTTTGCATGGGTTTCGTTCCCTTAGCACATTTTGACGTAATGATTCTGATTCTGGATAGATGCGACACGAGTTGAGGCCGATTCGAGAGGCAAAGGCAGCACGGGCTAGTGTTTGGACAGGATAGAGGTAAGAAGTGATTGTAAATGCTATCCTGAGGGTATGAAACCTCGGATATCACATGGTTGTGCGACTTGAGGTGACGCACACGCTAGACAACGAGCATGGGGCCGTGCACCGTTAGGGATTGTGACTTAGTCCGTCCAGTATGACTGTTTAACTACGTAATTGATTGAAAATTGTTTGCTATCATCATGTTTTGGGTGGAATGCCATATTTGGGCCTCCTGCCAACTGTTTGGACCCTTAGGCGATTTTACTACTATTTCCTCACTGTTTTGACTTCAAAATTGTATTCTGTCATGCTATATTCTACTGTTTTCACAACTCAGCCACCTTTACTCCTATTTGATATTTTAAATGATATTTTGGGCTGAGCATCATGTTTTACTATTGCTTGTGAGGCTTGTCAGATTCTGACTGAGTAAGGCCGAGGGCCTGTGTTGTGAGGATACTATGGGATCGGGCTGCACGCCGCAGCATCTGGTACTTATTTGTGAGATACGAGAGGCTGAGGCCCTATTTTATTATGCCACGAGGTGTCCTGTGATTGATATGAGGCCGAGAGCCTGTTGATTATGCCACGAGATGGCTTGTTATTATGCTTGGGTCGTAAGGGGCCTCTCCCGGAGTCTGTACACCCCCAGTGAGCGCGGGTACCCAGATTGTGTGAGATAGCCCGAGGGGCTGGCTCTGTTGGTATATTGCCTGACAGGCTAATTTTTGTTTCTATCTTTTATCCCTGTTTTCATTCACTCGTTTAAGACTGTTGAAAATTGTTTTAAAATGGTTTTACTAAACTGAGATGTGTTTTATGAGTTTTACTGCTTTATTGCATTGTTCTGAATATATACTGTTTTTTGGTAGCATTATGCTATGGTTTACGCGTTTTTTTACTGCTCAGCTGCCTTTACTTTTATTACTTACAGAGTTGGCGTGCTCACATTACTCCCTGCACCCCTGTGTGCATATTCAGGAATCTCAGGTCATGCTAGCAAGGGCTGATTTGCTTCCAGCAAGCTTGTTTAGATTTGACTAGGTAGCTGCTAGGTGTTCGCAGCCCTGTGCTTCTCCTTCCTACTTTTATTCCATTTTTTCTAGCTTCGCATTCGACTATGTTGTCTTTTCATACTCTTAGACGGATTTTAGATGCTCGTGACTGGTGACACCCCGTTGTCGGGCTGTGTTTGTTTTCCTATTTGTTCTATCTCACTCTATTTTGGGATTTATCACTTATTAATGACTTAATTATGAATTATTATAACTATTAATTGTTTTGGGGGTTTGTGTCGGCTGGCCTTGTCTCACGAGAGGCGCCATCACGATCGTGTCCGATTTGTGGTCGTGACAAGTTGGTATCAGAGCCTAGGTTACATAGGTCTCACGAGTCATGAGCAGGTTTAGTAGAGTCTCGCGGATCGGTACGGAGACGTCTGTATTTATCTTCGGGAGGCTGCAGAACCTTTAGGAAAACTTCATATTCTTGAAATTCTTGTTGTGCGAATCTGTTGATCTGAGTACTAAACTTCTGTTATTATATTCTCTCACAGATGGTGAGGACACGAGCGACCGGTCATGATGGACGACAACCAGTACCACCAGCTGGGGCCAGTAGAGGCCGAGGACGCGGTCGAGGCCGTGGTAGGGGAAGAGGTGTAGCCCGCACAGCAGCTAGGGCAGCACTTGCAGATCCACTAGCCTCCCCAATTCAGGATCAGGTCCCAGTTATGGAAGCTCCAGCAGCACCAGCTAAGGCACCAGTTGTGCCCATTGTGATTCCAGGTCTTCAGGAAACCTAGGCCCAGATCTTGACCGTGTGCACAAGTCTTGCTCAGGCGGTTGCAGTTTCTACTATCGCAGCCACTTCTCAGGACGGGGGAGGCACTCAGACTCCCGCTGCCCGCACACCCGAGCAGGTTGTCCAGGGATTGCAGACAACGGAGGCACCACTAGCTCAACCGGTGGCAGCTGCTCAGGGTTATGTAGCCCCGGTTATGCGAGAGGACGAGCAGCGTAGATTGGGGAGGTTTGGCAGGCTCCAGCCTCCGTCTTTCAGTGGTGTAGAGGGCAAGGATGCCCAGGGTTTCTTGGATAGATGTTAGAGGATTCTTCGCAGCGCGGGTATTCTGGAGACCAGTGGGGTCGCGTTCACGACTTTTCAGTTTATGGAAGCTGCCTTCACTTGGTGGGAGGCATATGAGAGGCGTAGGCCTGTTGGTGCGGCGCCTCTTACCTGGCAACAGTTCTCCGCTCTCTTTTTGGAGAAGTATATGCCACAGTCCCGTAGGTAGGAGCTGCGTAGGCTGTTCGAGCAGTTGCGGCAGGGGGATATGACTGTGACACAGTACGAGATGAGGTTCTTTGAGTTAGCTCGTCATGCTATTTGGTTGGTTGCTACGGAGAGAGAGGATTAGGAAGTTCGTTGATGGCCTCACATACCAGCTTCGGATTCTCATGACCAGGGAGAGGGATTCAGGTGCTACGTTTGAGGGGATTGTTGATATCGCTCGTGAGATTGAGTCAATTCATCGCCAGGAGCGAGAGGAGAGGGAGGCCAAGAGGCCTCGAGGATCTGGTAGTTTTGGGGGTGCTCCTTCGAGGGGTCAGTTTCACCACGGCAAAGGCCGCCCATTCAGGCATGCTCAGTCAGCTCGCCCAGGTTATCGTGGGGGCCATCGGTCCATAGTTCTCACGGTTCTCAGCAAGGTCATTCCTCACTCAGTGCCCTTCCAGCCTAGAGTTCGTTTCGTGCTCCATCAGTTTAGGACTCTTCTACGCCAGGTGCGTCTGCTAGTCATTATGGTGCTAGGGGTCCCCTTCCGTCCCCGTCTCCGGCACCAGGGAGTTATTTTTAGTGTGGAGTGTTGGGACATATGTGAAGGCAGTGTCCTCGTGGCCTTGGGGGTTCATCTCAGCAGAGGAGTCAGCCATCGACTTTGGCACCAGTCACTTTGCCATCCACCCACAGCTAGGGGTAGAGGGCAGTCATCTAGGGGTCTCCCAAGAGGGGGAGGTCTATCCGGTGGTGGTCAGGCAAGTTTCTATGCACTCCCAGCTAGACTTGATGCTATTGCTTCAGATGCGGTGATTAGAGGCATTGTCTCAGTCTGCGGCAAAGATGCCTCTATGTTATTTTATCCTGGATCTACTTTCTCTTATGTGTCATCTTACTTTGCCCATTATTCGGATATGCCCTGCGAGTCTCTCATTTCTTCTGTTCATGTCTCTACTCCGGTGGGCGATATTGTTGTGGTAGACCGTGTATACTGGTCCTGTGTTGTGTCTATTGGGGGTCTGGAGACCCGAGTGGATCTTTTTTTGTTATGTATGGTATATTTCGATGTCATATTGGGCATGGATCGATTATCTGCATGTCGGGCTATTTTGGACTACCATGCCAAGAGAGTGACGTTAGCTATGCCGGGTGTGCCACGAATTGAGTGGCGAGGTTTGTCTGATTATGTTCCCAGTAGGGTAATCTTATTCTTGATGGCCCAGCGTATGGTTGGAAAAGGTTGTGTTTCATACTTAGCATTTGTGAGGGATGTCAGTGCAGAGACTCCCATCATTGATTCTGTTCCAGTTGTGAGGGATTTTCCCGATGTGTTTCCTGCAGACCTGCCGGGCATGCCACCGGACAGAGATAATTATTTTTGTATTGAACTGGTGTCGGGCACTCAGCCCATTTCTATTCCATCGTATCGTATGGCACCAGCGGAGTTGAAGGAGTTAAAGGAGCAGCTTCAGGAACTCCTTGATAAGGGGTTTATTCGGCCTAGTGTGTCGCCTTGGGGTGCGCCTGTGCTATTTGTGAAGAAGAAGGATGGCACGATGAGAATGTGCATTGATTACAGGTAGTTTAACAAAGTAACAATCAAGAACAAGTATCCTTTGCCTCGTATCGATGATTTGTTTGACCAGCTTCAGGGAGCGAGGGTGTTCTCCAAGATTGATCTCCATTCAAGGTATCACCAGCTAAAGATCGGGGACTCGAATACTCTCTAGAAAGCTTTCAAGACCCGATATGGTCACTATGAGTTCCTTGTGATGTTTTTTGGGCTGACCAACGCCCCAACATCGTTCATGCATTTGATGAACAGCGTGTTCCAGCCTTATCTCGACTCATTCGTTAATGTTTTCATTGATGATATTCTGGTATACTCGCGTAGTCAGGAGGAGCACGCGGAGCATTTGAGAGTGGTGTTGCAGAGATTGAGGGAGGAGAAGCTTTATGCAAAGTTCTCCAAATGTGAGTTTTGGCTCAGTTCAGTGGCTTTCTTGGGGCACGTGGTGTCCAACGAGGGTATTCAGGTTGATCTGAAGAAGATAGAGGCGGTTCAGAGTTGGCCCAGATCGTCCTCAGCCATAGAGATTCATATCTTCCTTGGTTTGGCGGGTTATTACCGCCGGTTTGTTCAGGGATTTTCATCTGTCGCATCTCCCTTGACCAAGTTGACTCAGAAGAGTGCTCCATTTCAGTGGTCGGATGAGTATGAGGCAAGCATTCAGAAGCTCAAGACTGCCTTGACCACAGCTCAAGTGTTAGTTCTGCCATCAGCTTCAGGTTCATACACAGTGTATTGTGATGCTTCGAGAGTGGGTATTGGATGTGTGTTGATGCAGGAGGGTAGAGTTATTGCTTATGCTTCACGCCAGTTGAAGCCCCATGAGAAGAACTACCCGGTTCATGATCTTGAGTTGGCTACCATTGTTCACGCATTGAAGATTTGGAGGCATTATTTGTATGGTGTGTCTTGTGAGGTATTTACTGATCATTGTAGCCTCCAGCACTTGTTCAAGTAGAAGGATCTCAATTTCAGGTAGCGGAGATGGTTGGAGATGCTAAAGGATTATGATATTACTATTCTGTACCATCCGGGGAAGGCCAATATGGAGCCGATGCTTTGAGCCGGAAGGCAGTGAGTATGGGGAGTTTGGCATATATTCCTGTTGGGGAAAGGCCCCTTACAGTTGATGTTCAGGCCTTGGCCAATCGGTTCTTGAGGTTGGATATTTCGGAGCCCAGTCGGGTATTGGCTAGTGTGATTTCTCAGTCTTCCTTATTTGATCGCATCAGAGAGCGCCAGTATGATGATACCCATTTTCTTGTCCTTAAGGACAGGGTTCAGCACGACGATGCCAGAGATGTGACCATTGGGGATGATGGGGTATTGAGGATGCAGGGCCGGATATGTGTGCCCAATGTGGATGGTCTTTGGGAGTTGATTCTAGAGGAGGCTCATAGCTCGGGGTATTCAATTCATTCAGGTGTCGCGAAGATGTATCAGGATCTGAGATAGCATTACTGGTGGAGAAGAATGAAGAAGGATATTATAGGATTTGTAGCTCGGTGTCTCAATTGTCAGCAGGTGAAATATGAGCATTAGAGACTGGGTGGCTTGCTTCAGCGGATGGGCATTCCAGAGTGGAAGTGGGAGCAGATCACCATGGACTTCGTGGTTGGGCTCCCACGGACTTTGAAGAAGTTCGATGCTATTTGGGTGATTGTGGATCGGCTGACCAAGTCCGCGCACTTCATTCCTGTGTGTACTACCTATTGTCCGGAGCGGTTGGCAGAGACATATATTCAGGAGATTGTTCGTTTTCATGGTGTCCCACTTTCCATCATTTCGGATAGAGGTACTCAGTTCACTTCACAGTTTTGGAGGTAGGTACAGCGAGAGTTGGGTACTCACGTTGAGTTGAGCACAGCTTTTCACCCTCAGACGGACGGGCAGTCCGAGTGCACTATTCTGATATTGGAGGACATGTTTCGCACTTATGTCATTGATTTTGGAGGGTCATGGGATCAGTTTCTACCATTCACGGAGTTTGCTTATAATAACAATTACCAGTCGAGTATTCAGATGGCTCCATATGAGGCTTTGTATGGGAGACGGTGTAGATCTCCGGTTGGTTGGTTTGAGCCGAGCGAGGCTAGGCTATTGAGTACAGATTTAGTGCAGGATGCTTTAGACAAGGTGAAGGTGATTCAGGAGAGGTTTCATACAGCGCAGTCGAGACAAAAGAGTTATACTGACAGGAAGGTTTGGGATGTGTCCTACATGGTTGGTGAGAAGATTCTGTTGAAGGTTTCACCCATGAAGGGTGTTATGAGGTTTGGAAAGAAAGGTAAATTCAGTCCTCGGTTCATTGGGCCTTTTGAGGTACTTCGGAAGATTGGGGAGGTGGCTTATGAGCTTGCTTTGCCACCCAACTTGTCGGGTGTGCATCTGGTATTTCATGTTTCTATGCTTCAGAAGTATATTGGCAACCCGTCGCATGCTCTGGATTTCAGCACGATTCAGTTAGAGGGAGATCTGACTTATGATGTGGAGCCAACATCCATTCTAGAGCGTCAGGTTCGAAAGCTGAGGTCGAAGGATATAGCTTTAGTGAAGGTGCAGTGGAGAGGTCGGCCCGTAGAGGAGGCTACCTGGGAGACCGAGTGGGAGATGTGCAGCAGATACCCTCACCTATTTGAGGCTTCGGGTATGTTTCTTGATATGTTCGAGGATGAACGTTTGTTTAAGAGGGGGAGGATGTAACAACCCGGCTGGTTGTTTCATGTGTTACTGCTCCATTTTCCCCCATTCCTGCTTCTGATTGTCTTGTTTAGCTGTAGTATGTGCTATCGGGTTGGTTTGCTCCGGTTCGGAGAAGTTTTGGTAAGGTTTGAGACACTTAGTCTCTTTTGAGTAAGCTTAAGTTGGAAAAGTCAACCGGATGTTGACTTATGTGAAAAAGGGCTCGGATGTGAATTATGATGGTTCGGATAGCTTCGGGAGGTGATTTGGGACTTAGGAGTGTGATTGGAATGTGTTTTGGAGGTCCGAAGTAGCTTTAGGCTTGAATTGGCGAAGATGGATTTTTGGCGTCTTCCGGTTGATAGGTGAGATTTTTATATAGGGGCCGGAATGGAATTTCAGGAGTTGCAGTAGGTCCGTTGTTGTCATTTGGGATGTGTGTGCAAAATTTCAGGTCATTCGGACGTGGTTTGATATACTTTTTGATCAAAAGCGGAATTCGGAAGATTTTTGGAACCTTAGGCTTGAATCCAATATGATTTGGTTGATTCGATGTTGTTTGAAGTGTTTTGAAGATTGGTATAAGTTTGGATAGTGGTATATGACTTTTTGTGCTTTTGGTTGAGGTACCGGGGCCTCGGGGTGATTTCGGATGGTTGACGGAAGGATTTGGAGTTGGTTTGGCTTCTGAAGTTTTATGGTTGCTATCATAACCACATCTGCGGTTGGGAGGCCGCAGGTGCGACTCCCGCAGATGCGGAAGCAAGTCGCAAATGCGGCTAAGAGGGAATCAGCTGGAACCGCAGAAGCGGTTGAGGGAGCGCCGCAGAAGCGGAAAAAGGACCACAGGTGCGGAATCCCTGGGTCAGAAGGTATATATTCCATCCTTCGCGATTTTCAGACTTTCTTCACCACTTTTAAGTCAATTTTGGAGCTTTTTGGGCAATTTTGAAGAGGGAATTCAAGGGAATTTCATTGAGGTAAGATTTTTGAACATAAAACTCGTTCCTATGGTGTTATGTCATTGACTAGGCTTGAAATTTATGGAAAATTGTGGGTAAAAATTGAAGAAACTAGGGCTTGAAGTTGGAGACCTAGAATTTGGGATTTGAGGGGCCATTTGTGGTTGGATTTTGGTAAATTTGATATGCATGAACTCGTGAGAAGATAAGGATTTCCATTGATGTTAATTTTGTCGGATTCCGAGACATGGGCCCAGCGGTCGGGTTTTGTTAATTTCGGGATTTGTGTTGTAATTTGATTATTTTCGCATGGGCTTCGTTCTCTTAGCATATTTTGACGTAATGATTCTGATTTTGGTTAGATTCGATGCGTGTTGAGCTCGATTCGAGAGGCAAAGGCATCGCGGGCTAGAGTTTGGATCGGATAGAGGTAAGTAATGATTGTAAATGCTGTCCTGAGGGTATGAAATCCCGGATATCACATGTTGTGCTACTTTGAGGTGACGCACATGCTAGATGACGAGCGTGGGGCCGTGCACCGTTAGTGATTGTGACTTAGTCCATCCTGTATGACTGTTTAAATGTGTAATTGATTGAAAACTGTTTACTATCATCATGTTTTGGGCGGAATGCCATATTTGAGCCTCGTGCCAACTCTTTGGACCCTTAGAGGATATTACTACTATTTCCTCACTATTTTGACTTCAAAATTATATTCAGTCATGCTATATTCTACTGTTTTCACAACTCAGCCACCTTTACTCGTTTTTGATATTTTAAATGATATTTTGGGCTGAGCATCGTGTTTTACTGTTGCCCGTGAGGCTTGTGAGATTCTGACTAAGTAAGGCCGAAGGCCTATGTTGTTAGGATACTATGGGATTGGGCTGCGCGCCGTATCATGTGGTACTTATTTGTGACATACGAGAGGCCGAGGGCCTGTTTTATTATGCCACAAGGTGGCTTGTGATTGATATGAGTCCGAGAGCCTGTTGATTATGCCACGAGATGGCTTGTTATTGCGCTTGGGCTGTAAGGGGCCCCTCCCAAAGTCTATACACCCCCAGTGAGCGCGGGTACCCAATTTGTGATTGTGAGATAGCCCGAGGGGCTGGTTCTGTTGGTATATTGCCCGAGGGGCTGATTTGTGTTTCTATCTATTTTCCCTGTTTTCATTCACTCATTTAAGACTGTTGAAAAGTGTTTTAAAATGGTTTTACTGAACTCAGATCGGTTTTAAGAGTTTTACTGCTTTATTGCACTGTTCTGAATATATACTGTTTTGTCGTAGCATTATGTTGTGGTTTACGCGTTTTCTTACTGCTCAGCTGCCTTTACTTTTATTACTTACTGAGTTGGCGTACTCACATTACTCCCTGCACCCCTGTGTGCAGATTCAGGAGTCTAGGGTCACGCTAGCGAGGGCTGATTTGCTTCCAGCTTGCTTGTTTGGAGTTGACTAGGTAGCTGCTCCACGTTCGCAGCCCAGTGCTTCTCCTTCCTACTTTTATTTCGTTTATTCTAGCTTCGTATTAGACTATGTTGTCTTTTCATACTCTTAGACGGATTTTAGATGCTCATGACTGGTGACACCCCGATGTCGGGCTGTGTTTGTTTCCGCATTTGTTCTATGTCACTCTATTTTTGGATTTATCACTTGTTAATGACTTAATTATGAATTATTATAATTGTTAATTATTTTAGGGGTTTGTGTCGGCTGGCCTTGTCTCACGAGAGGCGCCATCACGACCGGGTCCGATTTGGGGTCGTGACACTAATTGGATGTTTTTATGCCCAAAATTGTTAGGTTTAATGATTGGTATTGTTGCTTTAAGTTTTGTTAATGGTTGGTATTGTTGGTTTAGATTGTGTTAATGGTTGGTATTGTTGGTGTTATTGTATTGTAATAGTTTGACTGGTGGTTACTCGAAATTGGGCAAAATTCTGCCTAGTTTTATAGAAAATTCCGATTGATTTCTGACGTACACTATAAGATAACTGCTCAGATTTTACCAAAATTTCCAGATTTCCGACCGCATTGGTCAGAAATGAAAAAATAAATATATTTAACAATTTTCAAAGGATTTCATGGGAAATTAAATAAAATTTATTTTTTAATTATTAATTTCCGACCGATTCGGTTGGAGTTATATATTCATATTATTTAATTTTAAATAAATAATTATTTTTATTTATATTATTACGGCTGATTCAGTCGGATGATTCCGATCACTTTGGTCGGAAATTTGAAAATATTTGGTTGTCGACGTTTTGAACGTTCTGACTACTTTGGTCGGAAATCAACAACGAATTGGGTCGAAATTTGTGTTCTGACCAACTGGTATCCGACCGATCAATTTTGGTCGGGAAGTAGTCGGAAATTCGTGATTTCCGACCGTTTTGGCTGTCCGAATTCTGCCATTTCCAGTAGTGTCTCTTCTGCTTTTCTTCTTTCTTCTTTGTATGGTTCAATTGATTTGTGGCCTCTCTTTCTCGTCGGCTTTTTCTTCTTTCTCTTTGTAAGATTAAATCTATAGTTTTTCAACATGGTGTAGCGACCCGATCGGTCGTTTTGAGCATTTGCACTTTGCTAGGTAGTTTAGAGGCACGAGTAGCTCCGTATGATGTATTAGGACTTGTGTGAAAAATTTGAGTTCATTCCGATTTGATTTAATATGTTTCGGCATGAGTTTTTGGAAGTCGAAAGTTCGAAAGTTCATTAAGTTTGATTTGAGGTGCGTTTAGTCATTTCGATACTGTTATGTGTGTTTTGAGGCCTCGAGTAGGTCCATATTATGATATGAAACTTGTTGGTATGTTTCGACGGGGTCCCGAGGGGCTCAGGTGATTTTCGGATAGGTTTGGGTTGTGTTGTGCTCGTTTTTCTTATATTTCGACGCGTTTCTTCAAGCATAAATGGTACCACATTGAACAAATGAGCTGAGATTTCTTTTTTGATTGAAGAATTAGATCCGTATCGTAATTACAGAGCCATAGCAAAAAGAATCATCAAATTTAGACATCGTATGAGGATTTTATGCTTATTTTACCAAGAATTGGGTTGCCAGATTTTTTCATATTAATTACAAAATTGCCATTGCTTCGTATTTAAAAATCTGCACTATTTTCAAATATTTAAACCAACATATCTCCTTCATTAGAAGGTCAAATGGAGTGATTCAAAAGCCTATCTTGACTGAAATTTCATAAGGAATCCATTTGAGGCATCAAAAGCAAGTTTTGGAATCATTTGGCATGCAAAACGGGGTAAAACAGCTGGGCAAAATTACTTAATATGGAAGGTTCATTTGGTCCTATTTTGAGTTGGGGAGCTTGGATTTGGACAATCTTTTGAGGCGATTTTTACCATATGGATTGGGGTATGTGTTCTATACTCGATTTTGGTTATATTTCACGAATCCATCTTTGTTTTTGTCATTTGATTGATGATTTTAAAGTTAAATTTGGGGGTTTTGTCTAAAATTTCATAAAGTGAATTTTGGAGTTTTGAACACCGATTTGGAGTCGGATTTGAGTGAAACTAGTATGGTTGGACTCGTAATTGAATGGATTCTCGGATTTTGTAAATTTTGTCGGGTTCGAGGTGCTGGTTCGGGTTGGGTTTTTTGGCCGATTTTGGGCTTTTAATTAAAGATTCGACCTTTTTCGACTAGGATTGGTTCCTTTAGCACTGTTTGATGTATTTTGAGTTGCTTTTGACTAGTTTTGAGCCTTTCAGAGGTTGCTACACGTGAGATGGCACTCTTGGAGCATCGCTTAGCTTGCTCGGCGTTTAGAATTGGCTTGTTTGTGATAAGTAACTCTTCTAAACTTAGTGCTGAGGGTATGAAACCCCAAATTATGTGTTATGTGATTGGTGTTGAGGTGACGCACATGCTTGGTGACAGGCGTGTGGGCGTGCACCCTGTGAGTTGTGACTCTGTTGTTTCCAGGGCATTATTTAGTGGCCCACTTTGTTGATATTTGTGTTTTTTACCATGTGATAAAGTAATTTAGTTGCACATCATGCTAGATATCATGTTTAGGCTTTATGTTGATATTGTTGGGACCCCTAGCGATCGTTTTCTGCTGTCATCTCATTGATTTCATTGTTATTTCATACTCATTCACATTCATGCATTCATATCATATCTCACTCTCAGTTGTTACTTATTAATACATCATATCATTATTTCGGGCCAGTTTTCATGACATTGTGAGCCCTTGGGCGAGACTGGAGAGATTGATAACTGAGTGAGGTCGAGAGCCTAATTATGAGTGGCATTTATTGGATCGGGCTGCACGCCGTAACATGTTTTATTGATTTATTCCATGATTGGCTTGTTATAGCGCTTGGGCTGAAGGAGACCCTCCGGACTCTACACACCCCCAGTGAACGCGGATGATATTATTGAGGGATGGATTTCCCTTTACATGGATTTTTCCAAAGTATTTGATATTTGGAGATGGATTTCTCCACAGGGTTGGATTGCCATTTTTCCTCGGTACTGGGTGACTTATAGTCACTGTTGTATATGTTCGGGGATAGATTTTCCTGGGCCGCATGGGCCATATACAATACTGAGTGATAGAGCATTTATATATTATTGAGGGATGGATTTCCCAGCACATGGATTTGTCCGAAGTACTTGATACCTAGAGATGGATTTCTCCACAGGGTTGGACTGCCCTTTTTCCTTAGCACTTGGTGTGACGACCCAACCGGTCGTTTTGAGCTCTAGCACGTCGTTTGGCAGTTTGAGGCCATGAGCAGCTTCAAGTCAAGTATTATGACTTGCACGCATGATCGGAAATGAATTTTGTGAAGCTCGGAGTTAATTTGGAAAGAGAGTTCTCATTTCGAAAGCTTTGAGTTGAAAGAATTGACTAAGATTGGACTTTTGAGTAAACGACCTCGGAATCAGGATTTGAAGGTTCTAGCAAGTTTGTATAAGGATTTTTGACTTGGGCGTATGTCCGGATCGGGTTTTGGAGGACCCGGGAGCGTTTCGGCGCCTATTGTGAAAGTAAGCATATTTGGAAGAATTCCATAAATTTGGGTTGAAGTGCATTTCAGTGTTATCGAAGTCCATTTAGGATTCCGAGTCTGGGAATAGCTTCGTATGGTAATTCTTTTATTGGGAGCGCAATCGGAAGTGGATTTGGAGGTCCGTAGGTCATTTTGGAGTCATTTGGCTAAAGATATAAATTTGAAGGTTTTTGAGAAGTTTGACCAGAGGTGGACTTATTGATATTGGGGTCGGATTCTGATTTCGAAAGTTGGAGTAGGTCCATAATGTTGAATATGACTTGTGTGCAAAATTTGAGGTCAATCGGGCATAATCTGACAGGTTTCAGCATCGAATGTAGAAGTTTGAAGTTCTAAAGTTCATAAAGCTCGAATTGGGTTGTGCTTCATAATTTCGACGTTGTTTGATGTGATTTGAGGCCTCGAGCAGGTCTGCATTATGGTTTGGAACTGGTTGGTATGATTGGTCGGGGGCCTCGGGTGGATTCTAGATGGTTATCAAACTTGGGATTTGAAGAAGGAAGGAAGCAGCTGCCTCCTCGTGTAACCGCACCTGCGAGGCTTGGGCCGCAGGTGCGGAGCTGCAGAAACGACCTTGTTGCCGCAGAAGCGGAAGTGGCTGGGCTAGGCAGGGACCGCAGATGCGGTCATCTTGCCGTAGAAGCGGGACCACACCTGCGGAAGGAGAAGCGCAGAAGCAGAATGAAGGGGCCTGGTGAAGGACCGCAGATGCGGTAGTGGGGCCGCACCTGAGGAACCGTAGAAGCGGTCAAGTGACCGCAGGTGCGGAAAGGCTAGAGGCAGTGAAGGGTTTTAAAATCGGGAATTGGCCATTTTTCTCCCATTTTTCATTTGGTGTGGGCGATTTTGGAGAGCTTCAAGGGGAAAAATTCTTCAAGTATCACAAGTTAAGTTGTTCCTACTCATTACAAGTTAAATACATGATTTAGATACGGATTAAAGTATGGAAATTGTAGAAATTTGGGGTTTGATGTAAAACCTAGAAAATTGATATTTTTGGATTTTGACCACGATTTTGGTCATGAAATTGAGAGTAAATTATATATTGGAGTTCGTGAGGTTATGGGTAAACTTTATCTTCGAAAAATTTCGGAATACAGACACGCCCGAGGGTGATTTTGTCAACTTTTCTATCGGGGTTAGAAATTGTTATAAATTGGATTATTATGAGTAATTGAGCATCAATTAATGGGTTTACATAATAATTGGCTAGTTCTGGAGCATTGTGCATCGATTTGAGCCTTGGAAAGAGTGTGGAATGCCGGTTATGGAACTTCGGAGCGAGGTGAGTCTCCTTTCAAACCTTGTAAGAGGGAATTGTCCCTATATGTGAATTAATTGGATATGTGCTCCTATTTGTGGGGGCTACGTACGCACGAGGTGACGAGAGTCCATGCGTAGCTACTATTATGCTTATGTCCGGGTAGTCTAGGACCAAAAAACATGTTTTACTTGAAATAATTTTAACCTTATTAATAGCCTAAATTGCTTTAATTTTATCGAAGTTTTAAATGATTTTTTAAAAGAGTTAAACTTCATTTTCTCGACTTGTAAAAGAGATATTGACACCTTCTTGAACAATTGTTTCTGTGATAAAGTCTTGGTTGACTATTTGAATGTGTGTTTCTATGTTCTGTGTCACATGTATGATTCGCGAGCGGGGTGATTGTTTATTTATATTTGACCATGTCACATGTATGATTCGTGAGCGGGGTAATAGATGCATCTATGGTTCGCGCCATTCGACCCTCTGGCAGTGCACATTTTAAATATTGTTGGATCGGGTCGTACGACCTCAGCATGATTTGCGCATGCTTGTATTTCTTGTCTTGAAATTCATTGATGTTGATATTTGTTCTCCCTGGCCTGAGATAAATGTATAAATGATGAAAATGGATTTGGGAATCTCCTATAAACGAAAGAATTGTTTACTTGCCTCATGCTATTGAGTTACAACCATTTTTATGAAAACCCTCAATTTACTATATTATTTGGATATTATTATTGGACCATTAGTAAGTGTAGAAGTCGACCTCTCATCTCTACTTCTTCGAGATTAGACGGGATACTACTGAGTACACGTTATTTTTTTGTACTCATGCTACACTTGCTGTGCATTTTTGTTGCACAGGCACATGTACCTCTAGCGACCTAATGGGCGTAGCAGCATGGATTATACGGAGATTTTGGTGAGCTGCATTCATCGAGGCGACCCGCAGCCAGCATAGTCTCTTTCAATGTATTATATTTACTTTCTGTCCAATTTGTATTCGGGCGGTATTATACTTTATTTGATTTCCTAGTGATTGCTCATGCACTTGTGACACCGAATTCTGGGATGATCATAGGATTATTTAATATTAAATTTGATAAAGACATCATTATTTATTCAGTGAAATTCATTACTTATTGTTTAATGTATAAAGGAAACAATTTCAAAAATATTGAAACAACAAATTTCTAGTTATTTGGTGTTGGCTTGCCTGACAATGGTGTCCGGCACCATCACGACCTTTATTGGATTTTGTGGTCGTGAAAACATGGTATCAGAGCACTAGGTTTCCTTAGGTCTCACTTGTCATGAGCAAGTCTAGTTGAGTCTCGCGGATTGGTATGGGGACATTTGTACTTATCTTCGAGAAAGTACAGGGCTTTTAGGAGTACTTCCCTTCTTGATTTCTCATCGTGTGATTTGATTCCCTTTGAGTCTTATGCCTTCATTTCCTTTCCATTCAATCTTATGCGATGCGAAACGCTGGTCATGATCGATGAGTGAGTAATTATAATGGTACTACGAATGTGGTGCAGGATGTTTCTCCCTGCCTGGGGGTTTTGAGCTATTGTCGTCGCCTTACGCAAGGATATTCTATCATTTCAGCTCAGTAGCTGTACTTCTGAGAGCTTCGAGGCTATGCACAGATTGCTATGATGCTTATGAACGGTTATCGTGCAATATTGATGAGAGGGTGGAATGCTTGCCTATGTGTCGGGGCAGTGAATAACTTGAGAGGAGGTTTACTCAGTGCATGATTCAGAGGTTCGGTATTTTATTTCCGGCGGAAGAAATAAAATCGGACTATGTATGTTCATGTTGGGTTGATGAACGAGCCTGTGTGTTTTCAAGTGTGGTGGAATATTTGTATCTGCGACGTGGTGTCGTCGTCCTCGATTGAATGTGTTAAGTTTTCCGGTGTTATGATCTTCCTCAATTCACCTTTAGGTAGGGTATTGTGAAATAGTGTTAGGGTACGGCTGTGAGAGATTGCGGTGTGTGGTGGTTCGGGATTGAATCGATGTATCTAGTGTCGATGGCTCAAGAAAAGATGATCTTCGAAAAGGTTTAAATTTAGTAGCGGTCTATTGGTTCAAGTGCTACTGCGATAGATTCTAACCTAAGGCATCTACTGAGCAGCAAAGGATGAGGAAGAACATGTGGGAAGTATTATGCGGTGGTGAAACTTCTAGAAAGCCAAGTGTAAGAAGCGAAAGTCGAGTAATTTCTTAAAGAAGTAAGCTTCCCCAAAGCGGGAGAGTGGCAGAGTAGCATATGGGTTCAGTGGCAGGGTAACTGCACACCTTGAGGAAAAGTTTGGAGTGATTTGGGAATTTTAGTGGACGGTGATTGGATCAACGGGCTTGATTTGAATTATTGGCTATTATACGGCAGGAGATTGGGTGCAACGGAAATAAGTTGCTTGAGATGAGGAAGGATGCAACATATCTTTGAATTGGAAGATACTGTCGTGTATTTAGTTGATGTCTATAAGAAGAGAACGGACTAGTGTAGTTGGCGAATGAGCACGGGCTCAGGATAGGTTATAGATGTCATAGTGATTGTACCCCGTGCAGCGTCTTTGGGAGATGTCGGCATGTAACTTCCACAGGTGGGTTATCTCCTGTGAGCAGATCAGCGGTCGCGTGGTTGGCGAAGCTTCTGCGAAGAATTCTACTGGCTATACGGTAAAGATATCGGTCAAGTGAATGTGGTTAATGATTCAGAGTATTCATAAAAGGTTTTACATAAAGATTTCGAGGAATTTGGCGGGTTGGTTGTGCTAGATCATGTCAACAATGAAGAAAGATCTTGGTAGGTTCTAGAGTTGTGTAATGGTGGCTTCAAGCTATGTGGGAGAGTCCCACTGCCTACGATTGGGTTGTATGGTCATCTTCTTGTGCGGTTTCGGGTTATCGGCGTATTGGTAAGTTATTTCGGCTAAGGGAAAATAGCATAAGTGGTAATTTGAGCAAAGAAATTGGTAAAGGTGTGCTATAGTTAGCCTTAATGGCTCCTGTTCGGCCTTTGGGAGGACTCAGTATTTGTGTTTCGTACGTGGGTGATTTATAAGGAAGTGATTCAATCTGGCGCTCCATGGAGATGGGTGTCCATATGCCAGCGGAGCCTTAGAAATGATTATTGTTGGGACCAAGCCAGAGTGGGTGACTCTCAACGACGGTCCTAGTGAATTCAAAGGTTAGAAATGCGGTGCCTAAGGATTTCAAGCCCGCAGTATGGTTAAGAATCGAGCCTTTATAGCGGATGATGATAAGAGGCTCGGAATATTCTATGATATTTTCGGCTTATAGTATAGCATTTCGGTGAATAAGAGAAACAGACTTCAAATTCGTTGACGGATTATTAGAATGGGTATATCAGTTGAAGATGCGAATATGCGCTCAAGGAGGGTATGAAACGGGTGTGGGATTTCAGACAGCATGGTCTTGTGATACAAGGCCACTCGGGATGAGTGCGGATTGAGTTGTTATGGGTTGAATGGAGTCATTATTATCTCTAAGGCAAGTTAATGATGAATTAGAAGAAGTTAGATTGGTTAGCAATGGTTGAATTGGCACAATGGTGGCGGTGATCAGTTTCTTCAGCATGAATAAGTTATGCATGTGATTTGTGACGGTACGTGCGAGGTTTGACGGCCGCCGTAATTGGTTTTATTTGGGAATATTCAAGTATTATGGCCTGTTATGTGAGGGAGGTTTCCGGAAAGGTTATGGTGGCTTAGACCACTACTTGAGGATTTGCATGTTCTACGGTTATGAGAAGTTACTCGCGTGTTGCTATGGTTCTCTTGGAAGGAGTTATGTAAAAGGATCTGTATGATGAAGTGTATACCCTATTAGTGTTTCAGGAGTTATGATGAAATTCTTATACTGTCGCATATTGGCATGTTAGGTGTAGTGAGCAGTATAAAAATTGAAAGTGAGGAACCAAGGTTATGGTTCGGTGTTGGCAAGGATGCCACGAGCTCGGATGAGCAGGAAAAGGATTTGAATGTTTGGAATAAGCTGGTATTGTCTTCACCGTCACCTTAGATCAGTGTTTTATGAAAGAGGCTTTGCAACCTGGTTATGGATTCTTGATTTGCTTTACAGCGTTAGGTCGACCAGTGGTATGGATGTGTAAACTTGTTATCTGGTGCGGAAGGTCGTAGGAGCGTGTCTCACAAGGAGATTGTATGAGTGTGACACGTAGTCACTTGATTGATTGGAAATTTAAACCAAGTATGAAGGTGGTGGTAATATCGCTAATTTGAGAATTTATGCTTGAAGAGCACTCGGTTTATTATGTGGTGGACTGTGGAGGTTTGCTCCGGTTATGCTGGTTGTTCTTGTAAGTTATAGGAAAAAGGGGGTACTTATGGACCCTTGAAAGGTTATCTGCTTAGTACGGTGCGATAAGAATCGGCTTGAGGTCTGTGGATGGATCTAAATATGAAGGTGGGCTCTATATCGGGACGGATGTGTTCATTTCAGCATAGCGCTCCTTATGAAGTAGTATTCAGACGATGGATGCTATTACGTCGTCAGCTGTTTCATGTAATGCTATATTGAGTCGTGTGAGTTGTGAAACGGCCTAATAAATTTCTTAAGTATTGAGATTCCGCGTAGCGATGGTGTTATGTGAGCAAGATGGCTCTTGTGATTCAGATTATACATCGCACCATAGTTGTGCTTGAGTTTTGTAGCTTATGGCGCTATCTGTCTCCCCAGGGATGGTATTATGCACTTAGCATGCTTGTGCCCGGTATTCGGTATTTAGTAGAGCAATTTAGCTCGGTGTGTATCTCCTTATGTAAGTTCTATGTATGGATCGGGTTGCACGCCGCAACGGTGTGATGATGAGTACAGTTTTCTATATTCTGATTTTTTTGTGTGTTTCGTTTCCCTTTTTATAAGGAAAGTTCAGATTAGTTGCATGAGTTGAGTAGTCCTTTCCAGAGTTCTTTTCCCTTATGTATCACGTTCAAGTTTGTTGCCTATCGGCATATTTTGGCTTCATATGAGACTTTTGGTTATGTCTGGGGTGGCTTATTGCCTGAGCAGTTTGTACTGGGTGAGGCGAGGTTATTAGATCTAGGATCAGTGCGATTGGATTATATGAAGTATATTAAGAGCAAATACCATTATTCGGTTCAGAATGAGGTAATGATTCTTGTCAGGAGTATAGACTCAATGATTTGTTGACTCGGCAGTTGGTTATGAATTTCTACACATCTCGTCTGTCGTGACGGTATTGCAAAAGTTGGGACAAGATTTATATATGTCATGAGCTGCATTGTGAGCATAAGATTTGGGAAATGTCGGTGATTATGATCAGAGAAGGTTATTATGCTCCATGAATAATGTGGTGCATGGTGAGAATTCGGCAAAGGTATGCAGTCATGTTCCGGTGCATCGTGCAACGATTGATACGGTATTCGTAGGTTTGAAGTAGGCCTAGCAGAGAATTTCAGGTGTTGGAACTGGTTTCTAAGCTTATTCATTTGAATAAAAGAGAATATCTTCATATTTGATCAAGTTAATGTGCTCAACTGAGCTGTGGTAGCATGGGTAGGTGCTTAAGGTGATAAACAGTGATTTGGGACAACTCTAGTGCAGTTCTCAGCACGTTCGAGGATTAACGTATGTTTAAGTGGGAGAGAATGTAACGATCCAACCGGTCGTTTGGAGATCTAGCACGTCGTTCGAAAGTTTGAGGCCATGAGCAGCTTCACGTCAAGTATTATGACTTGTACGCATGGTCGGAAATGAATTTCGGGAAACTCGGAGTTGATTTGGAAAGAGGGTTCTTATTTTGGAAGCTTTAAGTTGAAATAATTGACTAAGATTGGATTTTTGAGTGAACGACCTCGGAATAGGGATTTGAAGGTTCCGGTAGGTTCGTATGAGGATTTTTGACTTAGGCGTACGTCCGGATCGGGTTTTGGAGGACCCGGGAGCATTTCGGCGCCTATTGTGGAAGTTAGCATATTTGGAAGAATTCCATAAATTTGGGTTGAAGTGTGTTTCAGTATTATCGAAGTCCGTATGGGATTCCGAGTCAGAGAATAGCTCCGTGTGGTGATTCTGGAATTAGGAGTGCGATCGCAAGTTGATTTGGAGGTTCGTAGGTCATTTTTCAGTCATTTGGCTAAAGTCAAAAATTTGAAGGTTTTTGAGAACTTTGACCGGAGGTGGACTTTTTGATATCGAGGTCGATTCCGATTCCGAAAGTTGGAGTAGGTCCATAATGTTGAATATGACTTGTGTGCAAAATTTGAGGTCAGTCGGGCGTAATTTGAGAGGTTTCGGCACCGAATGTAGAAGTTTGAAATTCTAAAGTTCATAAAGTTCGAATTGGGGTATGATTCGTGATTTCGACATTGTTTGATGTGATTTGAGGCCTCGAGCAGGTCGGCATTATGGTTTGGAACTGGTTGGTATGATTGGTCGGGGTCTGGGGGCCTCGGGTGGATTCCGGATGGTTAACGGATCAAACTTGGAATTTGAAGAAGGAAGGAAGCAGCTGCCTTCTGGTGTAACCGCACCTGCGAGGCTTGGGCAGCAGGTGCGGAGCCGCAGAAGCGACCTTGGTGCCACAGAAGCGGAAGTGGCTGGGCTAGGCAGGGACCGCAGATACGGTCATCTTGCTGCAGAAGCGGGGCCGCACCTGTGGATGGAGAAGCGCAGAAGTGGGATGAGGGGGCCTGGTGAAGGACCGCAGATGTGGTAGTGGGTCTGCACCTGTGGAACCGCATAAGCGGTCAAATGACCGCATGTGCGGAAAGGCTGGAGGCAGTGAGGGGTTTTAAAATCGAGAATTGGCCATTTTTCTCCCATTTTCCATTTGGTGTGGGCGATTTTGTAGAGCTTCAAGGGGGGAAATTCTTTAAGTATCACAAGGTAAGTTGTTCCCACTCATCACAAGTTAAATGCATGATTTAGATACGGATTTAAGTATGGAAATTTGTTGAAATTTGGGGTTTGAGGAAAAACCTAGTTAATTGGTATTTTTGGATTTTGATCACGATTTTGGTCATGAGATTGAGAGTAAATTATATATTTGAGTTCGTGAGTTTATGGGTAAACTTTATCTTCAAAAAATTTCGAAATCCAGGCACGTGGGCCCGAGGGTGATTTCGTCAAATTTTTGATCGGGGATAGAAATTGTTATAAATTGGATTATTATGAGTAATTGAGCATAATTAATGGGTTTACATAATTATTGGCTAGTTTTGGAGCGTTGTGCATCGATTTGAGCCTTCGGAAGGGTGTGGAATGCCGGTTATGGAACTTCAAAGTGAGGTGAGTCTCCTTTCTAACCTTGTAAGAGGGAATTGTCCCTATAGGTGAATTAATTAGATATGTGCTCCTATTTGTGGGGGCTACGTACACATGAGATGAAGAGAGTCCGTGCGTAGCTACTATTATGCTTATGTCCGGGTAGTCTAGGATCCAAAAGCATGCTTTACTTGAAATAATTGTAACCTTATTGATAGCCTAAATTGCTTTAATCGTATCGAAGTGGTAAATGATTTTCATAAAGAGTTAAACTTCATTTTCTTGACTTGTAAAAGAGATATTGACACCTCCTTAAATAATTGTTTCCCTGATGAAGTCTTCATTGACTATTTGAATATGTATTTCTATGTGCACCTGCGTCGCATGTATGATTCGCGAGCAGGGTGGTTGTTTATTTATATTTGACCGCGTCGAATTATGATTCGTGAGCGGGGTAATAGATGCAATCATGGTTCGCGCCATTCGACGCTCTGGCAGTGCATAGTTTAAATATTGTTGGATCAGGTCGTACGACCTCAGTATGATTTGCGCGTGCTTGTATTGCTTGCCTTGAAATTGATTGATGTTGATATTTGTTCTCCTTGGCCTGAGATAAATGTATAAGTGATGAAAATGAAATTAGGAATCTCCTATAAACAAAAGAATTGTTTACTTGCCTCATGCTATTGACTTACAGCCATTTTTATGAAAATGCTCGATTTATTATATTATTGGCATAGTATTATTGGACCACTAGTAAGTGTCGAAATCGACCTCTCGTCTCTCTTATTCGAGATTAGACGGGATACTTACTGAGTACACGTTGTGTTTTTGTACTCATGCTACACTTGTTGTGTATATTTGTTGCACAGGCACATGTACCTCTAGTGGCCTAATGGGCGTAGCAGCATGAATTGTTTAATGTATAAAGGAAACGATTTCAAAAATATTAAAACAAGAAATTTCTAGTTATTTAGTGTTGGCTTGCTTGACAATGGTGTCCGACGCCATTATGACCTTTAATGGATTTTGGGTCGTGACTGTGGGTGACTTATAGTCAGTGTTGTATATGTTCCCGGATGGATTTCCCTGGGTTGTATGGGCCATATACAGTATCGAGAGGTTGAGTATGATGAGTGGAAAGTGTGATACAGTGCGGTTGAGTACTCTGATAATGTGAGTACATGATTCATCTCTGAGATACATGGCATTGGCATGCATATATGGCATACATGCATATAGAGACGTATTTTCCTCATGCTGTACGGTATCACAATCATTCATGACTTTTTACACACATTGATATGTGGGCATAGAGTGGTATTTCACACTTATTACTTGGTAAGGAAACGAAATATTTTTATCGGGGAAAGGATTTTTCAGGAAAATTACAGTTTTCAAACTATCTCAAAATTATTCGATGATTTCGATAAAGGATCTAGGTTTTCACTGATATCCCTGAAAAGCTGAACTGTTTTTGGAAAACTGTGCAAAAGCTGAACATTTATTATCTCTGAGATTATTTCCTTGTTTATATGCTCTACGTGGTACGAACTGCTGTTGGTTATTGGTGTTGGACCCGACCTATGTTCCAGCCCATCACTGATTTCAACCTGAAGGTTAGGTTTGTTACTTTTTGAGTACATGGGGTCGGTTGTACTCATACTGCACTTCCTGCACATTGCGTGCAGATCCCGGGTGCCGATGTTGCTGTATTTGATGGTTGCTGGATTTGAAGGCATACATACGTTCCTGCTGCAGCTGCCTCTTGTTCACGGTAGCCTTAGATTATAAAATTCTGTTTATGTATTTTTCAAACAGAAGATGTATTTTCTTCATATCTGCTTGGTAAACTCTATTCTTAGAAGCTCGTGATTTGTATTACAAGTCCTTGGGGAATGTATAAAATTCAGTTAACTTCTCTATTCAATTGTTTGGTTGACTTTAATGGAATTGGATAGTTATTAGTTGGCTTACCTAGCGGGTTGGGTTAGGCGCCATCACAACTGGTGGATTTTAAGTCGTGACACGTGGCCTGTAAAAACGAGTACTTGTCTTCTCGATCAATTTTTGATTTCTGATTATTGATGATATTTCATACGACGTTTAAAGTATATTGAAAAAAACAAGAAAGCTCCCAAACATATCGGTACCTATGGGCTACTGTTAATTATTGTTTTTAGTTGAACAGACGATGACAATCTGAAGTTTGAGAGATGGTGGGGAAGAAGACTAGGAGAAGAGAAAATAGAGACCAAGGGGATCGAGAGAATCGCTTGTTAGGCTTAATTTGTGAAATGACCAAAAAGCCTCCCATTCTAATGAGCTGGCATTAAAAATAAAGGGCATTTTTTAGAAGCCGAAAATGTATACATTGCTAACCTACTACAACTATGTACTAATAAATTAGCAAGCCCCAAATACACAATATAGAATACATTAATGGAGAAATTGAGAGAAAATTGATATAATAGATACTTTTAATTGATAGAGAATCTTAAGAGAGATATATTAGGATAGAGAATCTCAAGAGAGATATAACAAAGATATGAAATGTCACGACCCGAATTTCCAACCCTCGCGAATCGTGATGGCGCCTACTCGTGAAAGCTAGGCAAGCCGACAATTTCAATTTCTGCTACCGTTATAATTAACCAAACAAGAACAGGTAATAGTTAAAACAAGATAATTAAGAAGTGCGGAAAATGGTATAACAGTGCCACAACTCAAGTACATAACTACCCCATAGACCTGGTGTCACAATCCATGAACGACTAAGATTTACTACAAATACAAGTCTGAAAGAAATACAATTGTTCTTGAAATAGAAGAGACAGCAGAAAACTGACGCGGGGAAAGGGGGACTTCGGCTCTGTGAATGGCAACAGATCTACCTTGGTCTCCCTGGACTGAAGGCGGCTACCTCAAGCTATTCACAAGGTCCGGCACCGAAATCTGCACAAAAAATGCAGAGTGCAGTATCAGTACAACCGACCCCATGTACTGGTAAGTGTCGAGCCTAACTTCGGCGAAGTAGTGATGAGGCTAGGACACGACAAACAAATAAACCTGTGCAGTTAAATTATATACGAACGGAACAATAATAATAGGAAATAACAGATAAAGAAGGGAAGGGGAACATGATGTGGGGACTATCAAATTCTAACAGTAATTCAATAGAGAAGCATAATGAACACCATATTTGTATCAACAGTGATAATAAAACAGTAACACGTGCACGACATCACTCTTGGTGCTTTTACTCTCGTCCTCACCATAAGAAACGATAAAGACGGCACGGCATCACCCTTCGTGCATTAACTCTTATAATCATGGCACGGCATCACCCTTCGTGCATTAACACTCACTCATAATGTCATGCACGGCATCACCCTTCATGCTTTACACTCTTCCTCACCCAAACAATAGAAACAATATATCCCGGCAGGGTAATCAACAATATAAACCATAATATCCCGATAAGGGAATCAACTATAACCAATCTCGTTTCAACAGTTAATTCTATGAAATAAGTCTCGACTTGAGTCAATACTCATAAATGATAAATACTCAACAATATCATAAAACTTGCCCAACGTAGAGAAACATCATTTAAAGCATGAACAGTACATGATAAGGGACATAACGGTCATAATATAAGATTCACTTGCATGCTCGACACCAACATATAGATACTCGTCACTACACCTATACGTCACACTCAACACTGACACGTAGCAAACAAGACCACAACACCTATTTCCTCAAGCTAAGGTCAGGCCAAACACTTACCTCAATTCCACGGATAAAACCAAGCCTCAATTGCCGCTTTACCTCTAGGTTCCACTTCCAATCTGCTTGTATCTAGTCATAATTTACTTAATAACATCAATAAATGCTAAATAAACCAATTCTAATGCATGAATATAGATTTCCCAATGTTTCCCCGAAAAGTCAAAAACTGACCCTGGGCCCGCTTGGTCAAAACTCGAAGTTCGAACCAAAACCCGATTACCCATTCACCCACGAACTCAAATATGCCATTGGTTTTGAAATCGGACCTCAATTTGAGGTCTCGAAAATCCTAATTTCTACCGAAGAACACCCAATTTCCCATGGAAAACCCTAGATTTTGAAGTGAAATCATGTAAAAAGATGAATTAGATTGAAGAAAATGAGTTAGAAATCACTTACTTATGATTTGGTGAAGTTTGAGTCTTTGAAAAATCAACTAAGGATGCTTAGGGTTCGAAATTTTGAAGAATGAAGTTGGAATCCCGTCCCAATGATGTTTTGTTCAGGTGCAGATGTCGCAATTGCGACAGGCGCTTCGTAATTGCGAAGCTCGTAAATTCGAGACAAGCTTCGCAATTGCGAACCTGCTGCATGTCTGCTCCTCTCATAATTGCGAGCATTTTGTCGCAATTGCGATGACTAGCCCCTCCCTGGTGGCTTCGCAATTGCGAAGGGAGGTTTGCAAATGCGAACAAGATAGGCCTGGGTTTTCTTCGCAAATGCGGTCAAGCCCTTGTAATTGCCAAGCCTATTGGGATCGCAATTGCGAAGCCTGACCTCGCAATTGCAAGATCATAGCCAGCAACAGATACCAGCTGCAACAACAATTTTCTCTAAGTCCAAACTCACTCTGTGGCGTATCCAAAACTCACCCGAGCCCTCGGGGCTCCAAACCAAACATGCACGCAAGTCTAAAAACATCATATGGATTTGCTCGTATGATCAAATCATCAAAATAACATCAACAACTACGAATTTAACCCCAAATTCATGAAATTCATAAGATAGTTCAAAATTTCTATTTTCTCAGCCTAGGGTCCAATTTATATCAAATCATCTCCGATTCTTACCAAATTTCACAGATTCGATTTAAATATTATTTTAAACCTGTACCGGGCTACGGAACCAAAATACGGGCCCGATACCATCAAGATCACACACCATGTCATTTCCAAAAATCCTTATATTTTCCAGCAAACAATTTTTTTTAAAAATTATTTTCTCGGGCTAGGGACCTCGGAATTCGATTCCGGGCATACGCCCAAGTTCCATATTTTACTACGGACCTTACGGGACCGTCGAATCACGGGTCCGGGTCCATTTACCAAAAATGTTGACCGAAGTCAACTTTAATCAATTTTAAATGCCAAATTCAATATTTTTGTTAAATTTCACATAAAAGCTTTCCGAAAACGCTTCCAGACTACACACGCAAATCGAGGTGAAACAAAAGGAGGTTTTTAAGGCCTAGGAACACAGATTTGACTTCTAAAACAAGAGATGATCTTTTGGGTCATCACATTCTCTAACTGTAAAACAACAGTTCGTTCTCGAACGGACATAGAAAAGCACCTGAGTCGGTAAAAAGGTGGGGATATTGGCTCCGCATATCGAAATCGGACTCCCAAGTCGCTACCTCAACATGCTGACCTCTCCACTGCACACGAACTGAGGGGAAACTCTTCGATCTCTACTGACTGACCTGCCAGTATAGAATAGCTACCGGCTCTTCCTCATAGGTCAAGTTCTTGTCCAACTGGACAGTGCTGAAGTCTAACACGTGGGATGGATCACCGTGATACTTCCTAAGCATGGACACATGAAACACTGGATGCACAATTGATAAACTTCGCGGCAGCGCAAGTCTGTAAGCCACCTCTCCCACTCAATCAAGTATCTCAAAAGGCCCGATGAACCTAGGGCTTAGCTTGCCCCTCTTTCCAAATCTCATCACGCCCTTCATGGGCGACACCCGAAGCAACACTCGTTCTCCGACCATGAAAGCGACATCTCGAACCTTATGGCCGGCGTAACTCTTTTGCCTGGACTAAGCTTGTAACGACCCGACCCGTCGTTACGGGAGTTACCTCCCCGTTTTTCCCGTTTTATGCTTCTATATGTTTCATTATACGTGTTTGGAGAATTTGAAGTGATTCGGATAGAGTTTGGTTAGAAATGAGACAATAAGTCTCTTTAGGATAAGGTTAGTTTGAAAAGTCAACCGAATGTTGACTTATGAGTTAGAAGGCTCGGAATGGATTTTCGATGATTCGACCAGTTTCGGGAGATGATTTGTGACTTAGGAGCGCAATCGGAACTGAATTTGGAGGTCCAGTGTGGAATTAGGCTTGAATTGATTAAGGTTGAATTTTGGTGGATTCCGGATGGTAGGTGAGATTTTGATCCGAGGGTCGGAATGGAATTACGAGAGTTGCAGTAGCTCCGTGAGGTGATTTTGGATATGCGTGCAAAGTTTCAGATCATTCGGAGGTGTTTAGGTCGGGTTTTAGATCAAATGCAAGTTTCGGAAGTTTTAGTTTAACTTAGGCTTGCATCCGTGGTAATTCGATGATTTTGGTGTTTATGATAGTGTTTTTATGTTACGAGCAAGTTCGAATGAAGTAATAGAACATATCTGTGCATTTGGTTGAGGTCCCGAGGGCCTCGGGGTGAATTAGGGTGGTTAAACGAGAGTTTTGAGGTGTAATTGCAGGTCAGATTTTTCTGTCATCTGGTGTTTCCGCTTCTGCGGAAATGGACCGCAGAAACGGGTACGTGGTCGCAGAAGCGTTCGTGGCCGGCTAGGGAAATTCCGCAGATGCGGAAGGTGGCTCGCACCAGTGGGTCCGCATAAGCGGACAAGGTGCCGCAGAAGCGGGTTTGAAGGAACCGCAGAAGCGGACTTCGCGTCGCATAAGCGAAGTCCGGGCTTCTAAGTGAAAACCGCTTAAGAGGAAATGTGGCCGCAGAAGCGGTCCCGCATAAGCCAAAGTGGGACCGCAGAGGCGAAAATCGCTGGGCGACAGAAGGGTTTTAAAATAATATTTCATCCGCGACCCTTTCATATATTTCCTCCATTGTTGACGTTCTTAAGAGCTTTGAACAAGGAAATTCGAGGGTTTTGACTGAGAATCACTTGGAGGTAAGTTCCTTGGCCTAAATATTCGAATTTATGGTAGAAATTACATGTAAATTGTAGAAAATTCATCAAAAACGGGCCAGGCTAGGGCTTGGAAAGCTGTGATGTAAAAATGGAATTTGGAGGGTCAAACGAGCTCCGATTTTGGTAAACTTTATATGCACGGACTCGTGGCGAGACGAGGAATCCGTTGGTGTGATTTTTGGAATTTTTTGAGAAGTGGTCCCGGGGTTCGGGTTTTACCAACTTCGTGAATTTTAGTACTTTTCGAGTATTTTTGATTGGGTTATGTTTCTTTAACCCATATTTATGTATTCGTTGTGATTTTGACTAGATTCGACGCGCGAGGAGGTCGATACGAAAGGAAAAGGCATTGCGGACCATTCTACGGCCGGATAGAGGTGAGTAGTTGGTGTATATGATGGCCTGAGGGTTTGAAACCCCGGCCTATCACATTGTGACGCTATTGTAGGGCGTGACTCGCACCCCATGGCAGGTGCGGGATTGGTTATGACTGGGGATCGAGACTTAATCCATCCCGAACAAGAATATTTCTATATTGCCGACTGATACGCACCCTGTATTGAATATATCTGGGCTTATTGCCGTGTTTGTGGCCTTGTGCCGATCTGTAGCATCCTTAGAGGATGATTGTCATTGTGATAGCATGCTTTGTATAATCATTGATCTCAGTCCTGTGTTTAATCACTGTTATGAAACGCTTAGTCACTTTTCCTGAAGTTAAATATCTAAAGTATATTCTCCTTAATAAATTGGAAATTGGGAAATTAATTGAATCTGTTACGTGACTCATATGCATATTGTGGACTGAGTATGGATCGGGCTGCACGCCGCAGCGAATCCTATGATTATATTGCGCTTGGGCTGAAGGAGCCCCTCCGGAGTCTGTACACACCCCCAGTGAGCGCCGTCGACGTTAAATGGATCGGGCTACACGCCGTAGCGGTCATGTGCATTGCATTGCATCTTTACATTATACTTGACTGATATATTTTGAGTTGTTTTGCTGTTAGTTCGTAGTTAGGTGTTGGACTGTTAGTTTTAGCTTTACTTTGTGGCATTTCGTGGATTTCTTATCTTCAGACATTTTATATGCTTATTACTCACTGAGTCGGTAGTACTCACCCCTACTCCCTGCACCTTGTGTGCAGATTCAGGTATACCGGAGGCTTAGCTGAGGAGTCTTTGTTTCCCAGAGCTTATCAGAGTTGTTGAGGTAGCTGCTTGACGTTCGCAGGACCTGACTACTCTTCCAATTTAAGTTTTATTTATATATACATTTCCAGACTTGAGTATTTTCATTCAGATATTGTTATTCAGATTGTTTTAGAGGCTCTAGACTCGTGACCCCAGGTCTTTGGGAACGTTTTATCAGACTTCGTATTTTTTCTCAGTATTATTCTATCATAAATATTGGATTATTATTCTAAAACTATTATAATCTCTATAGATTGTCGGTTTGAGGATTACGATTAATTTGGGAAGGATTGTGGTCTGGCTTGCCTAGCAATGTTGTTGGGCGCCATCACGACCGTGTTTGGGGTAGTGACAAAGCTATATGGACCCTATATTGAATGAGCTTAACCTTGTCCAAGGCATCCTGTACCAAATCAGTACCCAACAACCGAGCCTCCCCCGGCTCAAACCACCCAACTGGCGACCGACACCGCCTACAATATAATGCCTCATAGGGAGCCATCTGGATGCTCGATTGATAGCTGTTATTGTAGGCAAACTCCGCTAATGGAAAGAACTGATCCCACGAGCCTCCAAAGTCAATAACACATGCTCAGAGCATATCCTCTAAAATCTTAATAGTACGCTCGGACTGTCCGTCTGTCCGAGGATGAAATGATGTGCTCAACTCGACCCGTGTACCCAACTCACGCTAAACTGCTCTCCAAAAATGCGAGGTAAACTGCGTACCTCGGTCAGAAATAATAGACACGGGCACACCATGAAGACGAACAATCTCCCGGATATAGATCTCAGCTAACCTCTCTGAAGAATAGGAGACTAGTAGAGGAATGAAATGCGCTGACTTCGTCAGCCTATCAACAATAACCCATACTGCATCGAACTTCCTCTGAGTCCGTGGGAGTCCAACAACGAAGTCCATAGTGATACGCTCCCACTTCCACTCAGGAATCTCAATCTTCTGAAGCAAACAACCAGGTCTCTAATGCTCGTACTTTACCTGCTGACAATTTAAACACCAAGCTACATATGCAACAATATCCTTCTTCAGCCTCCTCCACCAATAATGTTGCCGCAAGTCCTGATATATCTTAGCGGTGCCCGGATGAATAGAATACCGGGAACTATGGGCCTCCTCTAGAATCAAGTCTCGAAGTCCATCCACATTAGGCACACAAACTGGACCCTGCATCCTCCAAACTCCATCATCTCCAAGTGAAAGCTTCTTGGCACCACCATGCCACTCTGCGTCCCTAAGGACTAGCAAATGAGGATCATCATACTGCCGATCTCGGGTACGCTCAAATAATGAAGACCGAGCTATTGTACAAGCTAAAACACGGCTGGGCTCAGAAACATCCAACCTCATGTACAGATTGGCTAACGCCTGAACATCTAAAGCAAGCGGTCTCTCACCGACGGGAATATACACAAGGCTGCCCATACTGGCTGACTTCCTACTCAAAGTATCGGCCACCACATTGGCCTTCCCTGGATGATACAAGAATCATAGTCTTTCAGTAGCTCCAACCACCTCCTCTGCCTCAAATTTAGCTCCTTCTGCTGGAACAAATACTATAGACTCTTGTGATCCGTGGACACCTCACATGTCACGCCATATAAATAATGCCTCCAAATCATCAGCGCGTGAACAATGGCTGCTAGCTCCAAATCATGAACTAGATAGTTCTTCTCGTGAGTCTTCAACTTCCGTGAATCATATGCAGTAACCTTGCCATTCTGCATCAATACCGTACCAAGTCCAATACGAGATGCGTCACAATATACTGTAAATTGCCCTGAACCTGTGGGTAAAACCAACACCGGCGCCGTAGTCAAAGCTGTCTTGAGCTTCTGAAAGCTCACCTCACACTCGTCCGACCACCTGAACTGGGCACCCTTCTGGCAACCTGGTCATCGGGGCTACTATAGATGAAAACACCTCCACAAACCAACGGTAATAACCCGCCAAGCCTAAGAAACTCTGGATCTCTGTAGCTGATGTGGGTCTAGGCCAGTCCTTGTCTGCCTCTATCTTTTTCGGATCCACTTGAATACCCTCTGCTAATACAACATGACCCAAGAAACAACTGAACTCAACCAAAACTTACATTTCGAAAACATCGCATACAACTGACTGTCTCTCAGAGTTTGAAGAACGACTCAAAGATGGTGCTCATGCTCCTCTCGGTTGTGGGAGTAGATCAAAATATCATCAATGAAGACAATCACGAAGGAATCCAAATACGGCCTGAACACTCGGTTCATCAAATCCATGAATGCTCATGGGGCATTTGTCAACCCAAATGACATCAGCAGAAACTCGTAATGCCCGTACTGTGTGCGAAAAGTTGTCTTAGGGACATCGGATGCCCTAATCCTCAACTGATGGTAGCCAGATATCAAATCAATCTTCGAAAACACTTTGGCACCCTGAAGCTGATCAAACAAATCATCAATCCTCGGCAATGGATACTTGTTCTTGATGGTGACCTTGTTCAACTGCCGATAATTTATACACATCCTCATCGACCCATCCTTCTTCTTAACAAACAACACCGGCACACCCCAGGGCGACACACTAGGTCTAATAAAGCCCTTATCAAGCAAGTCTTGCAACTGCTCCTTCAATTCCTTCAACTCTGGCGGGGCCATACGATATAGCGGAATAGAAATGGGCTGAGTGCCCGGAGCAAAATCAATGCAGAAGTCGATATGCCTATCTGGTGGCATCCCCGGTAGGTCTGCAGGAAATACCTCTGGAAACTCCCGAACAACTGGCACGGAATCCATAGAAGGACCCTCAGCACTAGAATCATGAACATAAGCCAAATAAGCCAAACACCCATTTTCAACCATACGCCGAGCCTTCATATAAGAAACAACATTATTGACAGAATGACCATGAGTCCCTCTCGACTCCAATCGAGGCAAACCCGGCACGGCTAAGGTCACAGTCTTGGCATGACAGTCCAATATAGCGTGATAAGGTGATAACCAATCCATCCCTAGAATAATATCGAAGTCAACCATATCGAGAAGTAGGAGGTCTACACGGGTCTCAAGACCCCCAATAATAACCACACACGAGCGATAGACACGATGTACAACAATAGAATCACCCACTGGTGTGGACACATATACAGGAGCAGTCAAAGAATCACGAGGCACAACCAAATATGTAACAAAATAAGATGACACATAGGAGTATGCAGACCCTGGATCAAATAGGACTGATGCATCTCTACTGCAAACTGAAACCGTACCTGTGATAATGGCATCGGATACCTCAGCCTCAGGTCTGCCTAGGAAAGCATTACATCGAAGCTGGGCCTCACCACTCTAAACCACATCCTTGGGACGGTCTCCTGCTGGCTGGCCTCCACATCTAGCGGCCTGACCTCCACCTCTAGCAGCTTGACCTCCACCTCTAACACCTCTACCTCACCTCTAAATATCTGACCCCTGCCCCTAGCTGGCTGAGCGGGCGGTGGAACACCCGGTGCCTGAACCATGGCACGAGAACACTGATACTGAGAACTGCTCGACACTCGAGGGAAAAATCTAGCAATGTGCCTCGAATTGCCACAAGTATAACAAGTCCTCGACTGTTGGGACTGCTGATCCTGAAACTGACCTTGACGACCTGAGTAACCACCTTGAAAACTCTGGAGTTGAGGTGCACTAATAGGAGCTGGTGATGCACTATAGGGTAGCTCATCTCAATACTGCATATGAGAACCACGGCCACCTGGAGCAGCATGAGAAGCATGTAGTGCTGAAGGAAATGGCCTGGGAGAATGGCCCCTACCAAATGAATCCCTGCCTCCAGACGAGGCACCACTGAATCTACTAGAATGAAAAGGCCTCTTGTCAGACCCCTAACCACTCCCCTGATCTAGAACCATCTCAACCTTCCTGGCCATATTGGCCGCATCTTGAAAAGAAATCTCGCTCCCTGTCTCTTTGGCCATCTGCAATCGAATAGGCTGAGCGAGTCCCGTAATGAACCTCCTCACTCTCTCTCTCTCTCTCGGTGGGGAGTATAAGAAGAGCATGACTGTCAAATCAAAAAATCTAGTCTCATACTAGGTGATAGTCATAGAACCATGCTGGAGGCGCTCAAACTGCCTCCGATAATCCTCTCTCCGAGTGATAGGGAGAACTTCTCCAGAAAGAGCTGAGAGAACTAATCCCAAGTCAGAGCTGGTAACCCAGCTGGTCAAGACAAACAATAATCTCTCCACCACTTCTTGGCGAAACCTGATAGACGAAAAGCAGCAAAATCGACCCCATTGATCTCCACTATCCCCATGTTCCGAAGAACCTCATGGCAGCTGTCCAAATAGTCTTGGGGATCCTCTGAAGATGTACCGCCATAGGTAGTAGTAAAAAGCTTGGTGAACTTGTCCAACCTCCATGAAGCATTTGTGGACATAGCTTCTCCATCGCCGGTCTGAGCCACAACACTTGGCGGGACTACTCCGACTGGCTGAGCTGCTAGAGTCCGAAACTGGGGAGCCATGTGCTCTGGAGTACGAGTAGCAGAAGTCTAGGCTCCTCCTCCAACCTGAGAAATAGCTGGTGCTACAAAGAATATTCCTGCCTGGGTGACACTCTCCATAAGGCCCACTAGACGGACTAGAGCATCCTGGAGTACCGGGGTGGCGATGAATCCCTCTGGAACCTAAGCTGGCCCTGCCGGAACTGTCTGGGCCGGAACCTAATCCTCAAACTGAACCTGAGGCTCCGTCGTTGGTGCTGCTGCTCGAGCTTTGGGCTCAACCCTGCCTCTGCCTTGGCCTCTGCCCCTCGTAGGAGCTGCCACTAGGGGCTCGGGTTGCTGGTCAGCTGATGAAGCAGTACGTGTTCTCACCATCTGCGAAAGAACAGAGTGGAAATTCAATTAGCATTGAGAAATCAAGTCGCACGATAGGAAAGAATAGATGTGAAGCTTTTCCTAAACTCCTTAGCCTCTAAGGCATAAGCACAAACGTCTCCGTACCGATCCCTCGGACTCTACCTAGCTTGTTCATGAATTGTGAGACCTAAACAACCTAGAGCCCTGATACCAACTTGTCACGACCCAGATTTCTCACCCTCGGGAATCGTGATGGCACCTACTCGTGAAAGCTAGGCAAGCGAAGAATTTCAATTTCTGCTACCATTATAATTAACCAAACAAGAACAGGTAATAGTTAAAACAAGATAATTAAGAAGTGCGGAAAACGATATAACAGTGCCGCAACTCAAGTACATAACTACCCCAAAAACCTGGTGTCACAATCCATGGACGACTAAGATTTACTACAAATACAAGTCTGAAAGAAATACAACTGTTCTAAAAATAGAAGAGACAGCAGAAAACTGAAGCGGGGAAAGGGGAACTTCGGCTCTGCGAACACCAACAGATCTACCTTGGTCTCCCTGGACTGAAGGCAGCTACCTCAAGCTACTCACAAGGTCCGGCACCGGAATCTGCACAAAAACTGCAGAGTGCAGTATCAGTACAACCACTCCATGTACTGGTAAGTGTCGAGCCTAACCTCGGCGAATTAGTGATAAGGCTAGGACACGACAACCAAATAAGTCTGTGTAGTTAAATTATATACGAATGGAACAATAAAAATAGGAAATAACAAACAAAGATGGGAAGGGGAACATGCTGCGGGGAATATCTAATTCTAACAGTAATTCAATAGAGAAGCATAATGAACACCATATTTTTATCAACAATAATCACCCTTCGTGCTTTTACTATTGTCCTCGCCATAAGAAGCAATAAAGACGGCACGGCATCACCCTTCGTGCATTAACTCTCATAATCATGGCACGATCACCCTTCGTGCATTAACTCTCACATTATCGGCACGGCATCACCCTTCGTGCATTAACACTCACTCACAATGTCATGCACGACATCACCCTTCGTGCTTTACACTCTTCCTCACCCAAACAATAGAAACAATACATCCCGGCAAGGGAATCAACAATAGAAACCATAATATCCCGACAAAGAATCAGCTATAACCAATCTCGTTTCAAGGCAGGCCTGGGCTTTCTTCGCAAATGCGCTCAAGCCCTCGCAATTGCCAAGCTTGTTGGGCTCGCAATTGCAAAGCCTGACCTCGCAATTGTGACATCATAGCCTGCAATACATACCAGTTGCAACAGCAATTTTCTCTGAGTCCAAACTCACTCGGTGGCCTATCCAAAACTCACACGAGCCCTTGGGGCTGCAAACCAAACATGCACGCAAGACTAAATACATCATACAGACTTGCTCGTGCGATCAAATCATCAAAATAACATCAACAACTACGAATTTAACTCCAAATTCTTGAAATTCGTAAGATAGTTCAAAATTTCTATTTTCTCAACCTAGGGTTCGATTTATATCAAATCAACTCCAATTCTTACCAAATTTCACAGATTCAACTTAAATATTATTTTAAACCTGTACCGGGCTCCGAAACCAAAATACGGATCTGATACCATCAAGATCACACACCATTTTATTTCCAAAAATTCTTATATTTTCCAGCAAATAATTTTTTTAAAAATTCTTCTCTCGGGCTAGGGACCTCGGAATTCAATTTCGGGCATACGCCCAAGTCCCATATTTACGGACCTTACGGGACCGTCAAATTACGGATCCGGGTTCGTTTACCAAAAATGTTGACCGAAGTCAACTTTAATCAATTTTAAAGGCCAAATTCAATATTTTTCTTAAATTTCACATAAAAGCTTTCCGGAAACGCGCCCGGACTGCGAACGCAAATCGATGTGAAAAAAATAAAGTTTTTAAGGCCTCGGAACACAGATTTGACTTCTAAAACAAGAGATAACCTTTTGGGTCATCACATGAAAATTTGTAGATTTAAAAATATTTTAATTTGTATTATGTAATTTTTTAAAAATAGTTGTAACTTACTTACATAAATTTTAAATAGGTTGTATTCCACGTAAATTCCTCTATAGTTTTGATGTTCATAATTTCTGCTGGAAGAAAATTCTATTCTTAATAAGAAGTGTTATCGATTTTTTTTTTTTTTTTTTGTTAATTTCCAAATCTTGTGCTTTTCTGTCTTTGTCTCAAGTAAACATATTAAGTGATTCACAAATTGAAAATGTACATTATCCTAATGTATTTAATGGACCATTATCTAAGTTATGCATTGGGCAACGGGTTTATGGAGACAAAATAAAGGGAAATGAAATATACCCCTCTACTTTTGAATATTGTCTGCATTTAACCTTCTCTATCTTTACGTGCAAATATACCCCTACCGTTAACAAACTTATCACAAATACTCCCTAACCTTAACGGAACCTCCATCATCACCAATTGCTGCCCCTCCAATCTTCTTCTCCATAAACTAACTTTCTTCTTCACCTCATCTTCATATTTCAACCCATATATTTAGCCAGAAAATACTGATTATGAATTCAGTCCAAATAAGAAGCTAAACTCTCACAAAATTATAAATCATCCAAAACCTTTTTAACCCAAAATTTACTACAACTATTAAAAAAATTTATGCAAGATAAGTAAAATAGAACATTAATGAACATCAAAGAATGTTAATTTTTATTCATATTCAAGAGAGAAATGAGATTGAAGGAATTTATAGTGCGTATGGTATTGTTCACCGTTTGTTTCTAATTCTTCCAATATTTTCTAGTCGTACAAAATTGCACAATGAGAGTGAAGGATTTTTATCAAACTGTGCATACACTAGGCGGTGAAGGGCGTAATAGTGGTGGTCGTTATGGTGGGAAGGAAACAATGGTTTTTTTCTCTTTTTTGATGATTAAGTTAATACTAGAGGTGGCCTAACGGTCTAAAATGATGGAGCCCTGGAGGTGAAGAAATAGTGGTTCATCATTTTAGGTGGTCAGAAGGTGGACATATAGATAATGAACGGAGGAGGCAATGGAGAACAAGGTTGGAGTAGCGGCAATTGGTGATGATGCAGGTTCTGTCAGGGTTAGGGGTATTTGTGATAAGTTTATTAACGGTAGGGGTATATTTTTACATAAAGTATAACGGAGGTTAAATGTATATAATTTTTGAAAGTACAGGGATATATTTGACCCTTTTCCCTAAAATAAAACGTAAAATTTTTATGTGGCGCTCAATTTTGTGCCACCTATTAAATTTGTACTTACTTTTTAAAAAAGGTTTAACTGATACCTAATTTTGGATAACTTCAGATAGATACACTTTTCTCTTCTTTACTGTTTTCTTCTTCTTTGTACTTAGAGTTTCTTCTTCATCTTCTTCTTAGTTGCAACATGAGTTTGTTAAATTTATTATTGTTTGACAATTTGATGATTGAAATCTGTCCTTTGTGATATTTGAAAGTTATGTTTCAAATTTGAGCTACTTTTTTTTGGTAATTCTCTAGGCAAGTGCCTAGGGCTGTTTTTTTATATATAATCAAAACTAGAAAATTACAAAAATTTGTGCTATTTGGAGTGGATTTGGTCATTGAAACGTGCATTCAATTGCTGAAATTCGAAGAACAAATTTATGTTTCAGAACTTAAGATTTGAAATCTGAATTAGCATTCAACAGATTGAACTACTTAAGATTCGAATTTCTGAAATTGCATTTGAAAGATAGAAGAACTTCATATTTGATTTCTGAAATTGCATTGAAGAGATTGAACTACTTCGGATCGAATTTCTGAAGCTACATTTGAAAGATTAGAAGAACATTTGAAAGATTAGAATAACTTCATATTTGATTTATGAAGTTGCATTAATTGATCTACTTCAGACCTGAGCGTGTACACTTTGCAAAATTTAGTGCAATGCGGGTATAATGGTGGCCCAAAAAATGAGTATATTATGAAAATGCCCCAAATAAAACGGATTTAGGCCAACAGTGAGTCAATTCTAACAATCCCAAAACTTTAAAGAGAAAATCTCACTTTATACCAATTAAGCCCAAACTATTTACCCTTAAATACCCAAACTTAAACTATTTACTTTTCCTACCTATGCAACCAAGACTATGTCACGGCCCAAATCCCAAACCCGGCCGTGATGGCGCCTCTCGTGAAGACAAGGCCAGCCAGGACAACGCCAACCCCTCTTTTAAGCAGTTAATTACCACTAAACTATTCTAAAGCATGATTTAGTAACAATCATTCGCGGAAGTATATAATATAATAGTAGAAACCATCCCGACACAGCCCAAACCGGGGTGTCACAAGTCATGAGCTACTACAGAATTTCTATAAGTCTACAAACAGAATATCTGATACAGAAGTCTGGAATACTGAAATAGCATATAACAGGGGAGTCAAGGGGCTGCGGACGCTAACAGCTACCTCGATGCTCCGATCTCGCTGCCTGATCTGGGAAGGATGTCAGTGCTCAGGTGCGGACTCTGCTAATCCCGAATCTGCACGCATGGTGCATGGAGTAATGTGAGTACTCCGACCCAGTGAGTAATAATAATAAATAATAACCGAAGATAAGAAAACACATAACAGCACAAGGCAGTTCTATATCAGGCAGTAAATTACTTAAAGCAGTAAAATTCGTGAAAAGTCAAATGAAATCTCAGTTTTTTTAAAGACAGGTAAATCAAGTAAAACGGCATTAAGTAGTAAATAGTAAAACCGCCCCTCGGGCGCAGTATCAACCGCTCGGCACGATAACAGCCCATCGGGCTCTATCTCTCTCAGATCACTCTCAGAATAATATCATACAGTAACTGCTGCGGCGTGCAGCCCGGTCCACATCTCGCTGCGGCGTGCAGCCCGATCTATATCTCGTTGCGGCGTGCAGCCCGATCCATATGGGTACCCGCGCTAACTGTGGGGGTGCAGACTACGGAGGGGCTCCTACTGCCCAAGCGCAATATTGCTGCGGCGCACAGTCTGATCCACATAAATATTTGCTGCGACGTGCAGCCCGATCCTATATAAGTATTTGCTGCGGCGTGCAGCCCAATCCATAATATATATAACATCCTCAACGTTGGGTTCTCAACCCCTCTTAGTCATTTTAGGACACAATAGTATAAGATAGGGGTCTCAGCCCACATATTTCCCTCATTTAGGATTTACACTTATAAAACCGGTTCTCATTGTTTAAACAAATAGAAACATGAGTGAGGATGTGATTTTTCAATAAGTAAAGTGAGGAAAATCCGTCATAATACCCCTAAGGGTTCTACAAGTCGGCACGAGGCCCCAAACATGGCAACTAGCCCAAATCATGGTGATAAACAAAAGAGCTCAGTCAAATACGCGGTAAAATATCAAACGGGACGGACCAAGTCGCAATCCCCAGTAGTAAACAAACCCGCACTCGTCATTGAGCGCGTGTTTCACCTCAAAATAGCACTACGTTGTGCAAATCCAGGGTTTCAAACCCTCAGGATATCATTTACTATCATTACTCACCTCAAGCCGGCCAAAAATCCTAGGTGGCAAGGCAAGCTCATAAGCCACCTCCCCAATCCTCCTAAGTACCTCAAAAGGTCCAATAAACCGCGGACTCAGCTTTCCTTTCTTCCCAAACCGCATAACACCTTCATGGGTGTAACCTTCAGCAAGACCTTCTCACCAACCATATAAGACACATCCCGAACCTTCCGGTCCGCATAGCTCTTCTAACACGACTGTGTTGTACGGAGCCTCTCCTGAATCAACTTCACCTTCTCTAAGGCATCCTGAACCAACTCTATCCCCAATAGTCTAGCCTCGCCGGGCTCGAACCATCCAACCGGAGATCTACACCGCCTCCCATACAACGCCTCATACGGAGCCATCTGAATGCTCGACTGATAAGTGTTGTTGTAGGCAAACTCTGCAAGCGGAAAAAACTCATCCCAAGAACCTCCAAAATCAATAACACGGGCACGCAACATGTCCTCCAATATCTTAATATATGCTCGGACTGCCCGTCCGTCTGAGGATGAAATGTTGTGCTCAACTCGACCTGCGTACCCAACTTTCGCTGAAATATCCTCCAGAACTGAGAAGTAAACTGAGTACCCCTGTCTGAGATAATAGACACTGGAACACCATGCAATCGGACAATCTCCCGGGTAAAGATCCCTGCCAGCCGCTCCGAAGAATAGGTAGTACATACTGGAATGAAGTGCGCGGACATAGTCAGCCTGTCCACAATCACCCAAATCGAATCGAACTTCTTCAAAGTCCGAGGGAGACCACTCACAAAATCCATAGTAATCCTCTCCCACTTCCACTCTGGAATAATCATCCGCTGAAGTACACCACCCGGCCTCTGATGCTCATATTTTACCTGCTGACAGTTGAGACACCGAGCCACAAACCCTATAATATCCTTCTTTATCCTCCTCCACCAATAGTGCTGCCTCGAATCCTGATACATCTTCGCGGCACCCGGATGAATGGAATACCGCGAGCTGTGGGCCTCCTCCAATATCAACTCCCGAAGCCCATCTACATTGGGCACACAAATCCGGCCCTACATCCTCAACACACCATCATCACCAATTGTCACGTCTCTGGCATCATCATGCTGAACCTTGTCCTTAAGGACAAGCAAATGTAGATCATCATACTGGAGCTCACTGATGCGCTCATATAAGAAAGACTGAGAAACCACACAAGCCAACACCCGGCTGGGCTCCGAAATATCTAGTCTCACCAGCAGATTGGCCAAAGCCTGAACATCAACTGCAAAGGGCCTCTCCCCAACTAGAATATACGCCAAACTCCCCATACTAACCGCATTTCGGCTCAAAGCATCGGCCACTACATTGGCCTTCCCCAGGTGATACAGAATGGTAATATCATAGTCCTTAAGCAACTCTAGCCACCTCCGCTGCCTCAAATTAAGGTCCTTTTGCTTGAACAAATGCTGAAGACTACGATGATTGGTGAATACCTCACAAGATACACCATACAAGTAGTGCCTCCAAATCTTCAAAGCGTGAACTATAGCAGCCAACTCCAAATCATGTACAGGGTAGTTCTTCTCGTGCGACTTCAGTTGACGAGAAGCATAAGCAATAACTCTACCCTCTTGCATCAATACACATCCGATCCCAACTCTCGAAGAATCACAATACACAGTATAAGAACCTGAGGCTGAGGGCAAAACCAATACTGGAGCCGTGGTCAAAGCTGTCTTGAGCTTCTGAAAGCTCTTCTCGCACTCGTCCGACCATACAAATGGAGCACCCTTCTAAGTCAACTTGGTCAAGGGCGATGCAATAGAGGAAAATCCCTGAACAAACCGGCGATAATAACCCGCCAACCCAAGGAAACTACGAATCTCTATGGCTGAGGTCGGTCTAGGCCAACTCTGCACCGCCTCTATCTTCTTCGGGTCAACCTAAATACCCTCGCTGGACACCACGTGCCCTAAGAAAGCTACTGAGCTGAGCCAGAACTCGCACTTGGAGAACTTTGCATAAAGCATCTCCTCCCTCAATCTCTGCAATACAACTCGCAAATGTTGTGCGTGCTCCTCCTGGCTACGCGAGTACACCAGAATATCATCAATAAAAACAGTAACAAATAAATTCAAATACGGCCGAAATACAGTTCATCAAATGCATGAACGTTGTTGGGCATTAGTCAGCCCAAAGGACATAACAAGAAACTCATAGTGCCCATAACTAGTCCTGAAAGCTGTCTTCATAATATCTGAATCCCTGATCTTCAACTGGTGATAGCCCGAACGGAGATCAGTCTTGGAGAATACCCTCGCTCCCTGAAGCTGGTCAAATAAATCATCAATGTGAGGCAGAGGATATTTGTTCTTCACTATTACTTTGTTCAATTGCCTGTAGTCAATGCACATTCTCATGGTGCCATCCTTCTTCTTCACAAATAGAACCGGTGCACCCCACGGAGACACACTAGGCCGAATGAACCCCTTTTCTAGGAGTTCTTAAAGCTGATCCTTCAATTCTTTCAACTCCTCTTGTGCCATACGATATGGCGGGATGGAAATGGGCTGAGTGCCCGGCACCAGGTCAATACCAAAATCAATATCCCTGTCCGGTGGCATGCCCGGCATGTCTGCAGGAAAAACATCGGGAAACTCCCTCACAACTAGGACAGAATCAATGCTAGGAGTCTCGGCTCCAACATCTCTCACAAACGCCAAATATGAAAGGCAACCCTTCCCGACCATACGCTGGGCCTTTAAGAATGAAATCACCCTTCTAGGAACACAGTCAGTCACGCCACGCCACTCGATCCTCGGTACACCCGGTATAGCCAGAGTGACTGTCTTAGCATGACAGTCCAGGATAGCATGACACGGAGATAACCAGTCCATGCCCAAAATAACATCAAAATCCACCATGCTTATTAGCAATAGATCAACTCGGGTCTCCAGACCCCCAATAGTCACCAAACATGACCGATACACATGGTCTACAATAATAGTATCGCCCACCGGGGTAGATACATGAACAGGTAAAGCAAGACATCCTCGGGTCGTACCCAAATGATGAGCAAAATATGAGGACACATAAGAATAGGTGGAACCAGGATCAAATAAGACTGAGGCATCCCTGTGGCAGACTAAAATAATACCTGTAATGGCGGCATCTAAAGCAATGGCATCTGTCCTGCCCTGAAGAGCATAAAAGCGAGCCTGACCACCGCCCGATTGACCTGCGCCTCTAGGGTGACCCCTGGCTGCCTAACCCTCACTCCTAGCTGGCGGGGCGGGTGCTGAAGAAACTGGACCAGAAGATGAGGGCTGACCCCTCTGCTGAGATGAGCTAGCAGCACGACGAGGACACTCCCTCCGCATATGCCCAAACTCTCCACACTCATAGCAACTCCCAGGTGCTGGGGACTGGGACTGAAGGGAACCCCTCGCGCCAGAGTGACCAACTGATGCACTCGGCCTGGAAGAACCCTGAGCAGACGGAGCACGAGATGAACTATGTGCTGGAAGAGCGCTGAGAGATGGCTGACTCTGCTGAGAACCCTGATAACCACGACCTGAAGATGCCCCGCGATACTCGGGACGGGCTGACTGAGCGGGCCTGAAGGAACGACCCCGACCCTGCTGGAACTGGCCCCTCGAAGGAGCGCTACTGTAACTACCAGAACCTCGAAGCCTCTTGGCCTCCCTCTCATCTCGATCCTGACGGCGAAACGCCTCAATCTCTCGGGCTATATCAACCACCTCCTTGAATTTGGCACCCATCACTCGCTGCCTATTGATAAGAACACGAAGAGGGTAGTTGAGACCAGCAACAAACCTCCGGATACGCTCACAATCTGTCGGAACTAGCCAAACTGCATAGCGAGCCAACTCTGAAAATCTCATCTCATACTAAGACACTGTCATATCCCCCTGCCGTAGCCACTCAAACTGTCTGCGCAGCTCTTCTCTGCGGGACTACGGTACATACTTCTCCATGAAGAGAGTGGAGAACTCCTGCCAAGTCAAAGGTGCTGCACCAGCCGGCCTACGCCGCTCATATGCCTCCCACCAAGTGAAGGCAGCTCCAGTAAACTGAAAAGTAGTAAAAGCCACACCGCTGGACTCAAGGATCCCCTCTAAACGGAGCATACGCTGACACCTGTCAAGAAAACCCTGGGCATCCTCGCCCTTAGCTCCACTAAATGTCAGAGGCTGGAGTCTACCAAACCTCTCGAGGCGACGCTGCTCATCCTCGGGCATAATTGGAACCCTGAACTCCTGTACTGGTACAACTGGCTGAGCTGGGGGCGCATTTGGAGTCGGTAATTCCTGCACTACCTGCTCAGGAGTGCAAGCAGCGGGGGTCTGATTGCCTCCCCCGGCCTATGAAGTCGCTGCTGCTGCTGTGGTGGCTGAAACCACCTGAGCCAGGCCCGTGAAAATTGTCAAGATCTGAGCCAATGTCTCCTGAAGACCCGGAATCACAATGGGCACAGCTGGTGTCTAAACTGGTGCCGTTGGAGCCTGGTCCTGAGCTGGGGCAAGTAGAAGATCCACAGGTGCTGCTCCTGCTGCTCTACCTCTGCCACGACCGCATCCACGGCCTCTGGTGGCCTCAATGGGTGGTACTGGTGGTCGGCCGTCGCGTCCGGTAGCTCATGTCCTCACCATCTGTGAGAGAGTAGAACAAAGAGAAGTTTAGCACTCGGATCAACAAGTTCGCACGACATAATTTCAAGAATGTGAAGTTTTCCTAAAGGCTCTGCAGCCTCCCGAGGATAAGTACAGACGTCTCCGTACCTATCCGCGAGACTCTACTAAACCAGCTCATGACTCGCGAGACCTAGTAACCTAGGCTCTGATACCAACTTGTCACGGCCCAAATCCTACACCCGGCCGTGATGGCGCCTCTCGTGAAGACAAGGCCAGCCAGGACAACGCCAACACCTCTTTTAAGCAGTTAATTACCACTAAACTATTCTAAGCATGATTTAGTAACAATCATTCGCGGAAGTATAGAATATAATAGTAGAAACCATCCCGACACAGCCCAAACCGGGGTATCACAAGTCATGAGCTACTACAGAATTTCTATAAGTCTACAAATAGAATATCTGATACAGAAGTCTGGAATACTGAAATAGCATATAACAGGGGAGTCAAGGGGCTGCGGACGCCAACAGCTACCTCGATGCTCCGATCTCGCTGCCTGATCTGGGAAGGATGTCAGTGCTCAGGTGCGAACTCTGCTAATCCCGAATCTGCACGCATGGTGCAGGGAGTAATGTGAGTACTCCGACCCAGTGAGTAATAATAACAAATAATAACCGAAGATAAGAAAACACATAACAGCTCAAGGCAGTTCTATATCAGGCAATAAATTACTTAAAGCAGTAAAATTCGTGAAAAGTCAAATGAAATCTCAGTTTTTTTAAAGACAGGTAAATCAAGTAAAACAGCATTAAGTAGTAAATAGTAAAACCGCCCCTCGGGCCCAGTATCAACCGCTCGGCACGATAACAGCCCATCGGGCTCTATCTCTCTCAGATCACTCTCAGAATAATATCATACAGTAATTGCTGTGGCGTGCAGCCCGGTCCATATCTCGCTGCGGCGTGCAGCCCGATCTATATCTCGTTGCGGCGTGCAGCCCGATCCATATGGGTACCCGCGCTAACTGTGGGGGTGCAGACTACGGAGGGGCTCCTACTGCCCAAGCGCAATATTGTTGCGGCGCACAGTCTGATCCACATAAATATTTGTTGCGACGTGCAGCCCGATCCTATATAAGTATTTGCTGCAGCGTGCAGCCCGATCCATAATATATATAACATCCTTAATGTTGGGTTCTCAACCCCTCTCAGTCATTTTAGGACACAATAGTATAAGATAGGGGTCTCAGCCCACATATTTGCCTCATTTAGGATTTACACTTATAAAACCGGTTCTCATTGTTTAAACAAATAGAAACATGACTGAGGATGTGATTTTTCAATAAGTAAAGTGAGGAAAATCCGTCATAATACCCCTAAGGGTTCTACAAGTCGGCACGAGGCCCCAAACATGGCAACTAGCCCAAATCATGGTGATAAACAAAAGAGCTCAGTCAAATACGCGGTAAAATATCAAAAGGGACGGACCAAGTCACAATCCCCAGTAGTAAACAACCCCGCACTCGTCATTGAGCGCGTATTTCACCTCAATATAGCACTACGTTGTGCAAATCCGGGGTTTCAAACCCTCAGGATATCATTTACTATCATTACTCACCTCAAGCCGGCCAAAAATCCTAGCTCGCTATGCCCTTGCCTCGCAAGTCGACCTCCTCGCGCGTCGAATCTGGTCAAAACCACAACGAATACGTTACAATAGGCTAAGGGAACATAACCCAATTGAAAAGACTCGAGAAATATCGAAATTCACGAAATTTGCAAAACCCGAGCCCCGAGCCCACTTCTCAAAAAATCAGAAAATTAATATCATCGGATTCCTTATCTCGTCACGATTTTATACATAACAAAACTCCCAAATCCGAGCGCAAATGACCCATCAAATCCCACTTTGAAATACCAAATTTCCAAGCCCTAGTTTTACCCTCATTTGATGAATTTCCACAAATTTCTATGTTAATTCTACCATTAAATCTTGTATTAAGGTCAAGGAACTCACCTCCAATCACACCTAGTCGAAATTCCCTTCAATTTCCGTCCAATAGCTCTCAAGGCCGATCAAAAATGGTGGAAATGAACTTAAGCTCGCGGAACAAAATGAGCTTTAAAACCCTTCTCTGAACAGTCATTTTCGCATCTGCGGTTACCTTACCGTATATGCGACTACCGCTGCTGCGAAACTCCCAATCTCGCCCAGGACCGCTTCTGCGGTCAGGTATCCGCATTTGCGGACACCGCTTCTGCTCATCTTGTCCGCTTCTGCAGAAAATTACCATAGCCTTACCTTCGCTTCTGCGATTCCTCCACCGCATCTGCGGCAACGCAGATGCGGCTCCAAGCCCGCACATGCGTAAACAGCAATCTCCCAAGAACTCTCGCCTGCGAACAGCCCCTCGCATCTGCGGAACCGCATTTGCGGCCCCTTTTCTGCAGATGCGAAAATACCAGATATCAGCAAACCAGCAATTTCACAACTCCAAAATCTATCCCGATAGTTATCCGAAATCACCCCGAGGCACCCGGGACCTCAACCAAAAGTGCCAATCCATCATAAAACATCATTCAAACTTGCTCCAATCATCAAAACACCACAAATAACACCAAAACCCTCAAATTACATCGGATTCGAGCCTAAGTTCTTCTAAAACTTCCGAATTACGCATTTGATCAAAAACCCGACCAAAACACCTCCGAATGACCTGAAATTTTGCACAAACATCCAAAATCTCCTAACGAAGCTACAGCAACTCTCGAAATTCCATTCCGACCCTCGGATCAAAATCTCACCTATCAACCGGAATTTGCCAATATACTAACTTCGCCAATTCAAGCCTAATTCTACACCGGACCTCCAAAATAAATTTCGATCACACTCCTAAGTTAAAAATCATCCCCCGAAGCTAACCGAATCACCGAAAATCACATCCGAGCCCTCTAACTCATAAGTCAACAAACGGTTGACTTTTCCAATTCAAACCTTCCTTAAAGAGACTAAGTGTCTCATTTCCTTCTAAAACCAATCCAAATCAACTCATTCACCCAAGACTCCTATAATGAAACATGAGGAAGTAGAAAATGGGGGAAACGGGACGGTAACTCACGTAATGACGGGCCGGGTCGTCACAGACTATTTACCCGGCCCACAGCTATTTGCCTTCGCATTTGATTCAAAGTGTGAATGACATGACGAAAAGACACACTTTATTTTCATCTTCTTCTTTGTCTCTCCTACTTGTTAGATTTTTATTATTTTTCTGTTCCATAGCTCACATAACTTCGACTCCTTCTTTCTTCTTCTTGAATTTTTCTCTCTGTGTGTGTTGAATTTTGAAGCCCTTTGTTATTTCTGTGATTTTCTCTATGCTTACTAGTTTCAAGGATTTGGCTCAGTTAATTTACTTAATTCTTTTTCCTCTACTTTTTCTTCTGAATCTACCCCTTTGTTTCTGTTTCGTGTTGTGTTTATTTTGTCATTTTTTGGCTACTTGTTTGTAGGATGAGCGCTCTGAACAGGAAATGGGGAGAGGGGGTGAAAGAATCCTTAGCTAGAAGAGAAAGTTTGAATTTTTCTGGTTTCCTAGATCTAAATTTTTATGTGTATTTGAATACCCACCATTGTTGGGTTTGAAGCTCAATTTTATTTTTGAAGATTTCTGGTTAGTTTCAAAATGGGTGCTGTTAAATATTGCTTATAGTACCTTTTGGAAGTTCATACTGAAATTTAATAGCATTTGGAGCTAATTTGAGGTGATTGAGATCAAAACTTTCAGCTGAAAATCGAAGAAGAACACAACTACCCAATAGTATACCTTTACGGTATACAATATGCTGTAGGAGTATATAGTTATACTGCAACATTATACTATTGCAGTTTACAATATACTACAACGGTATATTGTAATAATTGAAGAAGAACACAGTTACCTATTAGTATACCTCTACAGTATACATTATACTATAGGAGTATATAGTTATACTGCAACAGTATACTATTATAGTATACCGTAATAATATGCAATATACTGTAACAATATGATGTAATAGTATACAATATACTATGATAGTATACTTATTACTCGTAAATTTACTTGCCTTTTCCCCTTTAATTTGCTTTAAGCTTTTACCCAGCGTGAAGGAAAAATTGAAAATGCAAAAAAAAAAATATTATAGCATGTTATATAATGTAACGGTATACTCTTACAATTAGATCCTTTTAAAATTTTTTGAAATTTTTATTAACAACTGATATTATTTTAGTTTAATAATTGAATTAAACTTTTTTTAACACTTTGCGTACAATTGTATACTTTGTTGGTATAGCTATATACTATACTGGTATCATATGTTAGTTAATATTTTTTGGTTGTATTAGCTACATTTAATTGGTACACAATTTGATTTTTCTTTAGTAATAGTATAAAAAAGAGAATAATAAAAAATAGTGAAAACAGTAAATGAAATTAGATTATGAAGAGAAAGAGAATATAAAAAAAGAAGTTAAATGAAATTAGAAAAGAAAAAAAAAGAAAACATAAGCAAACGAGAATAAAGAAAAGGAGAAAAGAAAACAAAAGGAAAAAAAAGAAAGAAAAGAAGCATAGAAATAAAAAAGAAATGGAGAATAAAGAAAAAATTCCCCACAAAAACTACTATGGGTAGGAAATGTAATTAATTTATGGGTAGAAAAATAAATAGGTAGACAAGAATAAATAGTTTTGTTTTTGTGGATAACTGTGTCATTCTCCCAACTTTAAAAGCTAGGTGGCCCATTCTTTAAACAAGCTGGCCCATACCATGCAAAACCCAATGACCATAAGCTATCCCAACTTTCATATATTAATTTAGTCAAATAATTTCAATAAAATCAGATTTCTTTTAAAGTAACTTGATAACTTAATAAATAACCTAAACGCTAGGCAATCATTAGGTACGCTATAATAAAAATATTATCTTTATTGCGTACACGTTCGCGTGATGTAATCACGTCACACAAAATGCAATAACACATTCGCATAACTTGTTCCAAACAATCTCTCATAATTCTGATAATATCAAGCAGTAGTAGGCAAATCGTAACTTATATAGCGCAAGTACATCCAAAAATTAGTTTAAGCCAAACATAAGACAATGATTGTAGTAAAACCACACGACTCGGGGCGCCTCACACCTCCCCCCATCAATAGAATTATTTGCGTAGTCATCTATTTTCGCAAACTAATAATAATGGAGTCAAATTACTTTTGATTTGGGGTTCAATAAGATAACTTCGAACACCAAAATTCATTTTCATGTGACGATTTCGAAACAAATAAAATAATCCCTTTTCAAACCATAACATTGATCGAGGAAACTCTTTTAACATAATCTTATAACGGGGTTGGAGAAAAAAGAGGTGACAAATAAATATCAAAAAAATTATAAGCCTTTATTCGTCCTTTGTTTATAAAAAATTTATAACCAAAACCCCTTGTCAAAAAAAAAAAAAAAAAAGTTGAACATAACAAAAGGAAACAGGGAAAGAAAAAGTAGGATGAATCGCAAAAGAACCTGACAAAAATTGAAAAAAGAAAGTTATAGACACGTTGTACGAATATAAAAAAATTAAGAGAAGATATCACAATTGTACTTTTATAGTAAAAAAAAATAGAACAATTCGATGCAAAGTTTTAGAAGGAGGAATTTTCAAAAACTACTATTGTTTAGTGGCTATTAATTTTCTATAGCTATCATATACATAATTTCTTCCAATAGCTAGTGTATTCGCTGTATTCGCGCTGTTGTATTCATGAATACAACAGCAAAAAGCGCCTAAAAATCAGGGTAGTCCAGCTGTACGCGCATGTATTCACATGTATTCACACCATGTATTCATGAACACAGTAGCAAAAAGCGCTTAAAGTCGGGCAGTCCAGCTGTACGCGTATGTATTCGCGCTGCTGTATTCATGAATACAACAGTAAGAAGCTCCTAAAATTAGGGCAGTCTAGCTGTACGCGCATGTATTCGCGCCATGTATTCATGAATACAGCAGCAAAAAGTGCCTAAAATCAGGGCAGTCCAGTTGTACGCGCATGTATTCACATGTATTCGCGATGTTGTATTCATGAATACAGCAGTAAAAAACGCCTACAATCAGGGCAGTCCAGCTGTATGCGCATGTATTCACATGTATTCGCGTCATATATTCATGAATACAGTAACGGCAATTACCTTAAAAATAGGTATGTCCAATTGTCTAAGAGAAAGGAAAAACATAAATATCGCATTTCATGCCATATTTCATGCCTCAATGGTAGTATATACCATAAATACTTATTTTGCTATAAAATATAAAAGGTAGCTATAGAAAATAATTTTTTAAATAATTTTGATTTATCATAAATAGGGTATATATCTTTGCTATTGGAGGTAAAATTTCATTTTAGAAGTTCTAGACTTGCTCATAACGGCAAGCTGTAGCATATTACGGGTCATGTTTGGGCTGTGTCATGGGTCAACTTGGGCTATTTGCAGTATAGCGGGACAACTTGGGCATTGCCCATCTTGGCACATCAGTGAAATAGTTCTTGCCTATATCAGACCCCAAGCTCCTTCTCTCCCCCGCTACCCTACAACATAACCAAAAAAACATAGTTCTTGCCTAATCCGTTAAAATTTTAGGCAGGTTAGGCGGGCCACACGGATTTGGGCTATATTTTGCAACCTTAGCCTATGTGAGATTGATGGTTGGATAGAATCTCCTCAAGTAATAAAGAAAGGGGTATGTAAATTGAGTGCTTTTTGAGTTCTTGGCTTGCAATGTCCTGATTGAGAAACTAGTATTTCTATCTATTGACCCAGATAATATCTTGAGTACCTTTGATCAACTAGAAGAAAGGTAAGTCGAATTAGGATAAAGGAACTGTTAGTAGACTGTATTTGTAAAATAATTCTAGAAATATAAATAAATATAAACAGAAATTAACATAAACAGAAATGACATAAAACCAATTCGAGCCCACTGAATTCACAGTGTTTCCTTAAGGAATTTAATCCCCTCCTAGTACCCAAGGTTATAGATTATTTCCTCCCAAGATAGAACGAATTACACACTGGTGTAGTGGTACTTCAAACCCCAGTGTTTCAGCGAACACAAAGTTCGGTAGCAAATCACACTTACTTTTTACTTGTTTGATGCTAAAAGTATGCGGAAGAAGGAGAGAAAACTCAGAAAATCGTAGTGAAATTCTTAGCAGAATAGTGTTGTATTTATAGCCAAAGTTGGGCTGAAATCTGAAGAGGTGCAACTCTTCAGAATGGCTGTTTATGCAAAACGCGCACAGCATAAATGTCATTACATAAATGGCTATTTACTCAATAATAAAAAGGAAAAATAAAGAGGGAAAATTGAAGAGGGTAGTTACTTTTCTGTTACTGATCACGCCCAACTATGCCGTATAAAAGGACAATGCGGTCGCTGCAAATATAATCCGGTTTACAAGTCCGGAGTCGAATCCCACAGAGAGTTAACCTATCAACTGCTACCTTCAGACCCACCAAGTCTTCAGAACCAGCTTCCCAAATATTCAAATTCTCAGTTGATTGTTCTTTAATAACTAACTTGCAAGTAAATAAAAGGCTATAACTAAATTAGAAGGGTTGTAAACAATTATAAAAAAAAGCTAAGGCAATGATTTCCCCTATTGATGAAATCCCTTCTGTTTATGCTCATACAAATTTATCCACACATCTCTATCAATCATGAACGCTAATCTTACCGCAAATCTCTCCCGAGTAATCACAGTAATCTACTATTGCACTCTCCCGAGATACACTAGCTTGCTTAAATTCGCACAATTCAATTTAAATTGCACCCAAGGCTTCGTTATTCCTAATCCCGCCTTTAAACCCGCAATTATAGATTTCTCTAATAATCTAGGAGTGGTGTTGTTCAACAATACCCTAAATATGCACTCTTTTCCAAGTTATGCACACTAAATAGGCACAGCTAATTGAGGATCCTGTCAATTAACTACAACGAACACGAAGTTGAACAAATAAAGATTTAACTAGCAATTTGTATTCACATAAACAAGAAGTTCATCACTCAATAGGGTCCATCAAAGCCTTAGACAAGGAATTTAGCTACTCATGACTATGAGAGAATAAAATAAGCTTGAATTCATCATAAAATCAAAAGAGAAGAAGAAAGATGTTGAGAGTACTTTCTCACAATTGTTTTTCTTGCTAAGAACCCTTAGAAATTAATAGCTGCCTCTCTTGGGCGAAGTCTAGCGTTTTAAATAGGGTTTAGGTCTAAAAATTCCGTGTTTTACACTTAAGTCCCCGAAGTTTACTGTGCCCACCGCGGTTCTACCGCGGTCGCGGTAGAACCACGGTCAAACGCCTTCGCGGAATCTTCAACCTTCAGAGACTGCCTTCCACCGCGGTTTCACCGCGGTCGCGGTAGAACCGCGGTGGAACTTGTACCCGGGCATTTTGGCCTGTTTTGAATGGGTTACTTTGGAAATTCAACAATTAGCCTCTTTTCCTCAATAATTGACTCCAAAACCGCTCCTTAGCCTTCCTTACACCTATTTCACCTGCAAATCATGTAAAACACTAATAAGAGCATTTTGTTGTCATTTTCCACATTAAAAGTTCACAAGAAGGTGATTATTCGGTGCGTGATTCTAGTCAAATTCACCTATTATCAGTATCCCAAGTACAAGTAGCTAGGCCCAGTTCCCTCTCTTGTAGCAAAAGGATCATCTATCACTCTTTTAATTTTCTGTCTCTTGGATTTGGGTCTATCATTTAAAGTAAACAAAATATATGCACGTCAATATCAAGCTCGCATAGATAGTCGGTGGAAAAGAAAGAAAGACAAAGAAGAAAAAAAGGTGGAAAGAAACTTATAAATTGGATATTTTTTTTTTCTAAAATAGAAAGCTTTTATTCACAATAAAAACAACTTTATAATGTATTGCCCCGGCATACCGGTGCCCCTGGCTTCTCCTCCTCTTTTTCTATCTTCCGATGTCTATTTCCTGTATTCTTCTATCATTGCTACCTACACAATTGATCTATCCATTCCCTTTCCTTTCTACTACATTTCTTCTTTAGTAAAGGTACTACTCTAGCCTTACATTCATGTTGTATCTGTGCAAATATTTTCCTTGGCGAAGATACTTTTTGATTCCATAATGCTTCTATTCTTGTCCATCATATCTTGTATATCAGCACTGTAATCACTGATATAATGAACTCCCTACATTTCTTCGCATTGATACCTCTTATTGATCTTCTCCATATCCCTTTTAGATCTTGTTTTGTTGTCCCTCTTTGCATCCAATCCAGCATCATTTGTAGGCGCTTATCTGAGAGTTTGCATTCAAAGAATAAGTGTTCCACTATTTCTACTTGATTCCCACATATCACACACCAATTGTCTTCGCTTATTTTCAACCTTAGCAGTCTTTCCTCCGTAAGTAGCTTCCTATGCATGGCAAGCCAGCTAGTGAAGCTATGTTTAGGCACATTCACCCGACTCCATAACCCCCGATACCACGCACTATTGGTATCCACTTCTCATAGAGTATTTGCCCCGTTGTGTTAGCCATCCATTATTAACAAAACCATCGACATATTTGTCCTTGACAGAATAAATTTTCTTCCAGTACCAGCAACTATCAGTCGGTGGGGAGTATTCCCACCATGGTTGATTTTTCATGTATAAATGGTTGACCCATTTCACCCAAAGATTGTCCTCCTTGTTAGCTAGGTTTCCATACATATTTCACTATTGCTGCTTCATTTCAGATTACACAATCAATTATCCCAAGCCCCCCTTATCTCTTTGGTATACATACCACATCCCAGGTCACTAATGACATTTTAATATAGTTCCCTTTCCCTTCCCATAGGAAACTCCTACATATGGTTGTTATGTTCTTTAACACATTTTTTAGGAGAATGAATATAGATGACCACTATAAGTGTACTTGCATCAGCACTGCATTCACCAGTAACACCCTTCCAGCATACGATAGATTCCTAGTACCTCATGTTCTAACTTTGCTTGCCAATTTCTCCACTAACATTTCACAATCTGTTGCTGATAGCTTTTAAGAAGATATTAGAACACCCAAATACCTAAATGGTAATGTCCCTCTTTGATACCCTGTAAGCTCGCAGATGTCCTTAAGTGTGACGACCCAAAAGTTCATCACCTATTTTCTTACTCATTCCGTGATTCCGAGGCCTTGAAAACCTCATTTAGGGTTACCTCAATTTACGTGCGTAGTCCGGGCGTGTATCCGGAAAGCTTAAATATGAATTCTGTGAGAAAATGCTAAATTTTGATATTAAATTGATTCAATTTGACTTTGGTCAACATTTTGGGCAAACGGACCCGGACCCGTGATTTAACGGTCCCGGAGAGTCCGTAGGAAAATATAGGACTTGGGAGTATGCCCGGAATCAAATTCCGAGGTCCCAAGCCCGAGAAATGAATTTTTGTGTGAAATTATTTTATGGAAATGATTAAGGAAAATGAAAATGAAATTTGATTAAAAGACTGTGGTATCGGGCTTGTATTTTGGTTCCGGCACCCGGTACGAGTCTTATATATGGTTTAAGCACTTTCTATAAAGTTTGGTTGAAACCGGACGTCGTTTGACGTGTTTCGGACTTAAAACTCTAAATTTGAAAGTTTATGAGGTTTGAGGAAAACAATTTGTGATTTTGAGGTTGATTCGTTGTTTTTTATGTTATTTTGGCGATTTGATTGCACGAGTAAGTCCGTAGGATGTTATTGAGGTTGTGTGCATATTTGGTTTGGAGCCCCAAGGGCTCGGGTGAGTTTTGGATAGGTGTCGGATAGCATTTTTGCATTTTTGAAAATCTGGTATCTCTGATCTGCAGGCTTCGCATTTGCGAAAGCCAGTATTCGGAAATGCGAAGGTCCAGCTCTCGCAAATACGAAGGCTGGTTCGCAAATATGAAACCAGCCCAGGCCTGACAATGATCGCAAATGCGAAATCATTCTTCGCAAATGCAAAGGTTCAGGGTTCGCAAATGCGAGACCTTTTTCGCAAATGCGAAGTTCCTCTGATAGGCCTGAGTTCGCAAATGCGAACAAGAGTTCGCAATTCCCATAATTTGGTCGGGGTTCGCAATTGCGATAACTGCAGCCCAGCATATTTCATACTTAGTCGAATTTTAAGTCATTTTTTACCCCACTTTCAAAATACAACTCTTTGGGCGATTTTCCAAGAACAAGACTTCTTCCAAATCATTTGTAAGTTGGTTTTTACTTATTTCTTTCAATCTTTAACATCATTTAACATGTTTTCAACTTAAAATCAATGGTTTTCATGGGTGAAATTGGGAGATTTGGGTAGAACCTAGGTTTTCTAAAAATTGGGGATTTGGACCTCAATTTGAGGTCCGATTTTAAAACAAATTATATATTTGAGTTCGTGGGGGGAATGGGTAACCGGGTTTTGGTTCGAACCTCGGGTTTTGACCACGTGGGCCTGGGGGCGAGTTTGGAATTTTTGGGAAAAAACTTGGGAAAATAATTTTTATGCATTCAAATTGATTCATTTAGCGTTTATTAAAGTAATTGAGTAATTTGTGACTAGATTCGAGCGGATTGGAGGTGGAATCACGGGGTAAAGCGATAGTTGAGGTTTAAGTGGAATTCAAGGCATCGAGGTAAGTGTTTGGCTTAACCCTAGCTTGAGGGAATAGGAATTGAGTCTTGTTTGCTACTTGCTAATTGATCGAGTACGATGTATAGGCATGGTGACGAGTATCTATACATTGGCGTCTAGCATAACCGTGAGTCCCTACTTTGCGAATAGTTTGGTTGTTGATATGCTTTCCATGTTTAATTGATAACTTCTATATGTTGTAAAGACCTTGTGAAAGAAATTATGATCTTGTAACATCGTGGAGCATTGGCTCGGGTTGAATTACAAACTGTGAAGGTATATGAGATAAGTAACTCCTTGGAGCATTGGCTCAAGTGATAATGTGAACTTTGAGATGAAAGTGAAAGAAAGAGAAGAGTTAATGATTTATTTCCTTGCCGGGACGTTGTTGGTTATTGATGTTGTACCCTTGCCGGGTTTTTATTTGTTTGTTTGTGTACCCTTGCCAGGACTTCCATTCTTGTTTTATTATTCCCTTGCCCTTGTTTGTGATTTGTTGATTGGGGTGAGGAAGAGTGTTAAAGCACGAAGGGTGATGCTGTGCATTGAATGATATTTGTGGATCGGGTTGCGCGCCGCAACAATGCTAAATGATATGGATCGGGTTGCACGCCGCAACAATGATATTTGTGGATCGGGTTGCATGCCGCAACAATCTAAACGCTATGGATCGGGTTGCACGCCACAACAGTGTTGTTATATATTGGGATCGGGTTGCGCGCCGCAACAATTATTGATACAAGCGTGTTTATTTTGGATATTAGTCTCTTGTCCGCTGTAAATTTTAAGCTGCCTTTAGACTGTTGATTAGGTCGCAGCGGACTCAACCTTAGGAAGAGTGGGCGCTAATACTTTTACCCAACAGTGGTATCGGGGTCAATTTCCACAGGGAGCTAGAAAGGGAGTTGGATATTTGTTTAGCCTAGAATTGCGTGTTTGCTTCTAATTGATCTTCTATCATTTTTGGGTTTTTGTGATTATCAACTACAATTTAACAACTACTAATTGTAACTAAATTATGCGAAGAGATTTAATCTAGATTGTATGCAAGATAGAGAAAGGCACTAAGGTCGTGGCATTTACCTAGGTGGTCAACTAACGGGTAGAGATTCCTAATACGAGAATGATGATTATGGGGCTTATGATATAACCGTTGCACGATAGCACTCACTCTCACACCTCTCGGTAGAAAGAGTGATTTTGCCCAATTAACTCTCTCAAGACCAATTGGGTAGGCTAACAAACCAAGCAACTTAGGGTTCAAGTTGGGTAATCACTCTCTCGAGGTCTTACCCGTTTATTGGGACTACCATTCTCATGGGTCCATCCCAATTCCTTGTTGGGTTAACTTTGGAGTCATGGACACTCTTTCTCAAGAAGAGTCAAGACTCACTAAGCTAGACTTAGTGTTTGCAACCACCAAATCCTAGTTAAAACATAAAATCAACCCAAATATCAAACACCCAACATCATTCAAGCACTAAACAATCACACCCATTAATTACCCACACTAGGGTTGAGCCACAACCCTAGCTAATGGGTTTAGCTAGCCATAATAGCAACAGAAATTAAAGAAGAAGTAGATAAAATCAACATAATAATTAACTAGGAAGTTAATCTACACGAATTCACGTTAAAACAAGATTAAAATGCCCAAAATAGGCTAAAACTTGAATCTCACGAGTGCTGCTGCTATCTGATGTCTAAAACTTGACCTAGAAATAATAAAATATTCTATTTATACTATGCCAGAAAAATCGGACAAAAATACCCCTGCGGGGCTGGTGCGGACCGCGCATAAATGCAGCGCGGCCGCGTAGGGGTCTTGGCCTTCTATCATTCACTTCTGGAACTGGGGACGCGGACCGCACAAAGAAGTAGCGCGGCCGCACAGGCTAATGAGCGCGGACCGCGAAATATTGAAGCGCGACCGCGTAGACACCAGCGCTGACCGCGTAGAAATGAGCGCTGACCGCGCTTGGGGACTCCTGAAATGGGTGCTCTCTGAATCTCCTAGCGCGGCCGCGCAACAAATCAGTGCGGTCCGCGCTAGGTCCTCCTGTCCCTGCTTCAATGATTTTTGATACTTGAGCAGGTTTCACTCCGTTTCGAGCTGGTTCTTGACTTTCGTCATCTTGTCGCTCAAACCTGCAATCAAGCACACTTTGTAAGCATTCTGAGTCTATTTCATGACAATTCATACATAAGGCATAGGCAAGTATGGGCATAAAACGTGTTAAAATCACAGTTATCAGTTATCTCTTTCCTGAAGGCTCAGCGCATGGTTGGAAAAGGGTGTTTGGCTTACTTAGCTTATGTTCGAGACACCACTGCAGAGTCTCCGACGATTGATTCAGTGCCAGTAGTTCGAGAGTTCGCCGATGTGTTTCCTTCTGATCTGCCCGGCATGCCTCCAGATCGTGATGTTGATTTCTGCATTGATTTGGCCCCAGGCACTCAGCCTATATCCATTCCACCGTATCGTATGGCCCCTAAGGAGTTGAAGGAGTTGAAGGAGCAGCTAGAGGAGTTGCTAGCAAAGGGGTTTATTAGGCCCAGTGTATCGCCTTGGGGCGCACCAGTGCTATTTGTGAAGAAGAGGGATGGGACCATGCTGTGAGCATGTGATTTTTGCCTCGTTTAATTACTCCTATAAAATTCATTAGAATTAGGATTTTTCTTTTATTACTTGAATTTTTAGGAATTAATTGCATGATTTTGTGTTTTGTTTGCTTGTGTGCATTATTAATGATAATTCATAAAAAATACAAAATTACTACATGAGCATTTAGGATTGAATTTTTACTTATTTTTAGGATTAATTGGCAATTAGGCTTGTACGAAAATAAGTAAAAATTCAATCCTAAAT